>NW_006289235.1:1303766-1321842 GCF_000327345.1 Myotis davidii
GGCCTCCTGCAGATGCTCTGATAGGGACTGGGGATAAAGCCAGCAACTGAGGTACATGCCCTTGACTAGAATCTAACCCGGGACCCTTCAGTCCAAGAGCTAATGCTCTGTCCACTGAGCAAAACAGGCTGCAGCTTAATTCATTTACTTTTAATCTATATGTGTCTTTATATTTAAAGTGGGTTTTGTTTTTGATTCACCCTCATAATCTGTCTTTTAATTGGTGCATTTATGCCACTGACTTTCAGAGTGCTTACTGATAGAGTTACTGCCTTATCAGGTGGCTTCTGGGGCTTCTGGGGCAGCCTGCAGCCCGTGATCAGATCCGATCAGGCGGCAGGCAGGCGGCTTCTGGGGTTGCACACAGGGGCCTGGATGGTGGCTTGTGCTGGCGGCTCATGCTGTCCCACCTTATCTGCAGTATGCAACTTAGCCGCCATCTTTGTTGGCAGTTAATTTGCATATCGTGCTGATTAACCCATGGGAAGCATAAATTACCATGTTTGTTTATTATTAGATAGGATGTGTCCTTATCCCCATGTTACCCCCATCCTCCCCACTCATGCCCTCATCCCCCTGTTTTCTGTGTCCACTGGTTACGCCTATATGCTTGCATATAAGTCCTTTGGTTGATCTCTCCCCTTACCCCCACCCTCCTCTATGAGTTTTTTTTTTCCTTTGTTTAATCCCACAGTTTGTCACCTTCCTAGAGATACTTTTCATGGAGATGCTATCTAAATCTGCTCCTTACTCTTTTTCTATCATTTTTTTAACATAACATTTTCACTACTCAATATTTCCTTACGTATTAGTTTAGTCATTTGTTGCTTGTGTCTGATTACTCTATCACTACATATTCCAAGCAACTAAAGATCGATAAATGTTGGTGAGGGCAATATGCACAGATAAGTTTGTCCCTTCCTGACTACATAAGGATTACAAAGCAATAGGGTGGTTTACCTTTTTAAAAAGTATAATCACTAATGAGGACAGGTAACTACAAAACAGTATTACTATCTTTAAAAAATCATAGTGTAAAAAATAGAAAAAAACTCATAGACACCAACAACAGTGTAGTGATTGCCAGGGGAAAGTTGGTGAGGGGAGGTGGCAGAGGGTAAAGGGGGGATATATGTGACGGAAGGAGAATTGACTTGGGGTGCTGAACATACAATATAGTGAATAGATGATGTATTGTAGAATTGTGAACCTGAAAGCTATATAAATTTGTTAACCAGTATCACCTCAATAAATTGGACTAAAAGGGAAAAGTTTTAAATAAAAATCATAGTGTATGATTTTTTATAAGGATAAAGAGAGATAATCAGAGGGATAAATAAACAGTAAACAGAGGAGAAGTAAACAGAGAAGGTTGCTCTAGAACAGGGGTGGGCAAACTTTTTGACTCGAGGGCCACAATGGGTTCTTAAACTGGACTGGAGGGCTGGAACAAAAACATGGATGGAGTGTTTGTGTGAACTAATATAAATTCAAAGTAAACATCATTACATAAAAGGGTACGGTCTTTTTTTTCAATAGTTTTATTCATTTCAAACGGCCCGGATCAGGCCCATGGGCCGTAGTTTGCCCACGGCTGCTCTAGAACCTAGACATCCTGCCTGGAGGTCCAGTTTCCCCTAGACCTTATCATGATAGACTGATTATTACTGGAAAATCCCAGAGAATATGCAAAACTTGTAGTTGTCCATTTTGCTTCTTAGAATATATATATATATGTATGACACAAGAATGGAGAAGCAAATTTGGCATAAGGCCTGTTACTTTCTGGAAAACCTGCAACCCCTACTCGTGAACAATGATGCGTGGCATCTATCATACTACCTTACTTATTCAAACCCTATGGCAGGTATAAGGAAAGTTATTAGGTTTGGCTTAACACTAACTCAAATACATGACCATTTTTATCCTAGGACTTTTGTTCTTCAGGTCTTAACAATTTAAAGCAGTATAAAATCACTTACTTTTACTCCCTCTCTCTAGATTTTCATGCTACATTTTCAAGTGAAGCAATTTAGAATAAAATGACTATGCATCTATTTTGTGTGCGGAGTGTATACTGTCGATCAAGCCTTTGACATTCCACAGCTTACACTGGTTAATAAAACTCTTTCTGCTCTGAGGACGAAAATGGAAACATTAACATTCAGAGTTGTCCTTGAAAGTCATGTGGAGTCTGAGGTTTTCTGAATTATAAAAGACAGGATCAGGAACATTTCAAATGTGATAGCCAGGAATTTTAAAAATAATAATTACAATGATATTTTGGTAGCCAATATAGCATAAGTTGGTTTATTTAATTTGGCCAATTCTTTTTTCCCTATCACTCAAGTATGAGAGTACATATAATTACATATATTAAAATCAACCAGAAAATAATGCAATACTGCTCAATTTGTACATGTAAATTGTTATGTTTACTGTTTTAATGTATTTTAGTAAAGAAACTTAAGTATTGTTTAATCCATGTATTGCTTATTGTCAAGCTCAGATTGAGTCATTTTAAAGCATATGTGATTAAATTTATTATATATTTTCTCCAGTACTTGGATTTCTGATTTTGCTTTGCTTATCTATTTGTTTTATAATCAGATATTGTATTCTTGCCCTATTGATCAAGGGTTTACATTTTATGCTTTTGCGGCAGTGCAAAATAACCACTAAAGCTAGTTGTGAGCTGATAGTTTTAAAATCCATAAGAACTATCTGGACTTACATTGAGTAGAGGGAAATGTGGGGGGGAAAAAAAAACAACAAAAAAAACCCAAACAAACCAAAAAACAGGAAAGGCTCCCCATAGTGGCTAAAAACCATAAAGAGTGCATAGCTCTGGGGTAGATTAGCATAAACTCTATTTTAAGTTATTTCCAGTATCTCTTTTCTCTTCTACTTATTTAAATTATATTCCTTCTTTTGCTCCTAATCAAGAATTAGAATAAAAAAGGTTAAACTAGCCTTTCTGAGCACACTCAACAGCTGCAAGACAGAAGCTACTACAACGGCATAATCATTTCCTTTTTCCCAGACCCTACCTCTGAAAATAAATATTAATGAATATCACAGTATTAGCTAATCCCCCATATCGACAAAAGATAAAACACTATAAAATAGTCAATGTCCACAGTTCATTATTTTTTAAAGGCTGATTGTTAAAAGCAGCAAAAATGCCACACATAAAAAGGTGGGTCTAGAAAGTTAAATTTTTCTGCCAACCTATGTATCCACGAATAAGGGTCATGATCACTGGTATAATGTTATGAATGGTAATGTAAATATCTGATATGCAGGATGTATTTTCATTGTTCATGACCCACAGGTTGAGGACTGCTGGTAAAGTATACCCTCCTGTTTCCTTCTTGGAGAAAACATGGATTCTCAAGACTACTAATTTTTAAATTACATTAAAGTTGTATAAAGCCATTTTAAAATTAAATTTAAATATTTACGCCAAAACCGGTTTGGCTCAGTGGATAGAACGTCGGCCTGCGGACTGAGAGGTCCCAGGTTCGATTCCGGTCAGGGCCATGTACCTGAGTTGCGGGCACATCCCCAGTGGGAGGTGTGCAGGGGGCAGCTGAGCAATGGTTCTCTTTTATTTACTTCTTATGGATTTGAAATTCTCTTAGCTAGTTGTATACAATGGAGATTTACAGTTGATTTGCCAATTAAGCCTGAAATATGAGCCAAATACAGATGTAACCCCAGAGAAGTACACTAAAATTTTTGCCTATCAGAAGATAATGCACTCAAGTTAAAATGTTATAATATTGGTAAAGTATGTTTTTCTTTATTAAAAATATATTAATTGCCCTAGCTGGTTTGGCTCAGTGGATAGAGCGTCAGCCTGCGGACTCAAGGGTCCCAGGTTCGATTCCAGTCAAGGGCACATACCTTGGTTGTGGGCATGTCCCCAGTGGGGAGTGTGCAGGAGGCAGCTGATTGGTTTCTCTCTCATCAATGTTTCTAACTCTCTATCCCTCTCCCTTCCTCTCTGTAAAAAAATCAATAAAATATATATTTTTAAAAAGTATATTAATTATTTACACACACATGTATACATACTAGGTATTTTATTATGTATTTCTTGCCATTATTTTATTAAAGTACTGCATTTGCTATACTTACCAGATTTTTAAAATATCTATCATGCTCTTAATTAAATTTCTATAGCAATATTAGATACAAATGTCAGCAATCTTTGTTTTCTAATGTCAACTAATGATCTTTTTTCCTTATAAGAAAAAAGGACATTGTGAAAGTTAACATTAAAAATGCTTAGATATGAAAACTTAGATTTTGTTCTACCTCTGTAAATAATTATATTTCTTATAAATTATCCTCTAGTGAAAGTACCTGACCAGATTTGCTGTTCTCTTAGTTCATTATCACAATTTTATGATTTAAAAATTATTTCTCTTCTATTTTCTTTCAACATCAGTGGAACTGAAATCTTCTTGCTCTGACCCATGTCAAGTTGGTTTTTAAAAAACTGGCTTAAGACAACCACTGCAGAGAGACTCATTTCAGTGTTTACTTCAGACTTATGCTATTATACTGTGAAATAATGCCTGGAAAATAAAGGCATAAAAATATGCAAGCCTATGGAATTATTGAATTTATTGCTTAAAGGAGGTGAAGAACAACAATTAATCAAAAGGTGGACTAAAAAAAACAAACACAAACAAGCCCTAGCTAGTTTAGCTCATGTGGGGGAGGCAACCAATCAATGTGTCTCTTCTCACATCAAGGTTTCTCTCTCTATGTTTCTCCCCCTCCTTCCCACTCTCTCTAAAAATCAATGGAAAAATACCCTCAGGTGAGGATTAACAACAACAAAACACCAACAAGGTTGGGTCTCCTGTAAGCTACATAGGATAGCATACAATATTTCTCTTGGCCACAGTATTTGCTCAGCAACATGGAACAGGAAAGGGCAGTGGTTGCCTAAGTGCATAGTTTATTTTATTATTCCTTGTACTTTAATGACTAACCAACAGTAAATTACCAACACTTGCAGGTCCTACATACACACACACACACACACACACACACACACAAATACACAAAACCTAGAAACAACACAAATCATGGGTTCTGCATGGATGCCAAAGCCATCTACTCCCTCCCACATATCACTTTCAATTAATATAATTACAAAGGTGTTTAATAAAATGTTAAGTTTAAGTAATTTGTCATTTTTTAGCTTAGTCAAATAAATGTGCACAAAAGGAAAGACTAATGAGAACAAAAGTTGGATCTAATATAAAATTTGCAAATAATTTTAAGAAAGCAGAAGAGTTTCTGGGAACATGGGCTAAGTCCAACATCTGGGAAAGTAATATCTTTGAAAATCCACCTCAGGACAAAAAAAATCCCTACTTATGAACAATTAGCTAATTCAATACATCTGGATATTAACTAATTTTATCCTATCTAATAAAAGACAAATATGCTAATTGGCCATACCTTCATTACGCCCATCAGCAAATCAGAGTTATATGCAAATTAACTGCCAACAAAGATGATGGCTAATTTGCATACTGCAGGCAGGGTGGGCCAGTGCGAGCCACCATCCAGGCCCCCATGTGCAGCCCTGGGCGGCAGGGTTTGGCAGCGCAATTGGCCCAAGGAAGCCTTATTCTTGCAGGAATCTTCCTGCAACGGGCCTCTAGTCTATATTATAAAAGGTCAGTGGTCGTAATGCCGAAATGCTATAATGACCAAATGACTGGTCACCAGGAGGTGCATAGAGCACCACTAGGTCCCTCCCCCCAGCCCGCAAGCCACTCGCGGCAGTGGGGTGGGGCGGGGATCATGGCTCATGTGGTGTGGCAGGGCTCGTGGCTTACACAGTGCCAAGGGGCTTGTGTGGGGCTCGAGCTCTCGCGGCGAGGCAGGGCTCGCAGCGCAGTGGCAAGCTACTGGCACACGGTGGGTCTGGGTCTCACGTGATTTTGTGCACTGGGCCTCTAGTTTTCATATAAAAGTGTCCTGGCCAAATCAGAAAGTTTTACAATTTCTTAGGAAATGATGGGAACTTAGGCACTTTATTCTTTGTTTCACCTCTGCTCTTACAGACATTCTTACTTCCTTCTTTCCAGCACCTCTGCACAGGCTAGGCTCTCTACCCCCTGCTTCCCTGAATGAAATGATCTGGAAATGATTAGCCATTTGATTGTAAGTCCAATATTCACTTTGCTAAGCCTTGCTGGTCACAATATTGTCTAGTTCCCCATGAGAGTCTATTTATAGTATGTAATTTTGTTGTAAATTTGCTGAATATTTTAAATAAGCTTTCTCAACAGGCTCTCCTAGAAGAGCTTTTATTTTCAGACCCACTTACTTCAATATGATCCCAAAGTTATATTAGGCTTAATATCAGAACCCATTTTTTAATCTTTCTGTCATAAATAAATGTTTACATTTTAAAATATTTATTAACATAGAGCTCAAAATTTTAAAAATTATAATTATTTTAATTTTATACATATTTGTGGTTATTTCCCTGTTTTGTGTGCTTGTGCTTCTTTGCTTCTTTTTTATATAATTATTAATTTATTTTATGTTAGTCCATTCATCAATTAGGTAGTTAATTAATAAACTGTTCTTAATTAAAAATAAATAAATGTTTATTTTTATGCCAACTCCTGAACTACCAAAGGTGGGGGGACCTAAAGTTCATTTCAATGAAGACATTTGAAAGATTTTAAAAGCACCTAATGCTTCCCAATCACAGAAAGTGGGCTTCATAAAAATGAAAAATTATTTTAAAACAGAGTGGACAATGTACCCCTACACCTTTCAGAATATAAATAGAAAGGGCAGAGTATGGATGGTAGACTGACAAAAATATATTCATGTATAAATATGTGGGATCTGAAATCAGATTCCCTGGATTTGATTCCTGGGTGCATTGCTAACCAGCTCTGTGACCTTGAGGAAGTTTACAACCACACCAAGCCTCAGCTTCCTAATTTTCAAAACTGTGATAGTAAAGGTATCTATCTCTTCAGGTGGTTAGGAAGACTGAAAATGCTACAACTGGTTAGCACTTTACCTGGCACACAGTATGACTTCGATGAATATTAACAGCTAGTAAGTTCTAAGAACTCATATTGAGGCACATTCAGAACAAATACTTTAAACCATATTGCAAGAATCCAATATTCATCTAATTTACCCTCATCTAATTTATACTAACCACTATCCTCTAATCAGCATAAGTACAGCAAAGGAATGCGAGCTGGGCCGGCGCCATCAGTGAGTGGGAGTGGTGGCGGTGGGAGCAGGACTGCTGGCAGAGAGGGGACCAGGGGCCACTATGGGAGGGGCCAGGTGGGGGTGTGGAGGATGGGTGGAGACCCGCACCTGTGCCTATCAAAGGTGCAGGAATTACTGCACTGGGCCCCTAGTCACTAAATAATAGACCTCAATTCTGCCTTTCCTCTTCCCTCTACACTCCATGAATGCATACATCCATGCATTCCATGTATAGCTACACCAGTGAAATCAGAATTTAACAGTGAACACCAAGAAAATCTAATAAATAATTACAAAATTCCTTTAGCCTGATAATACTTGCTGAAAAAGAAGAGAACAGGCTTACTGGGAGAGAGGGTTGGGGTGAGGGTTTCAGGTACAGCACAGAAAGTCATGTGCAGTAATTGGCTAATTGTATAAAGATGTGATAGTCAATTCTACTGATTATTCTCCTATTCAAACATTATCGCCCTTCCCATCAGAAGCCTATTTTCTGCTATGTTCCCTCTCTAGTCCCCCCTTTCTCCTAATTTTAAAGAAAGAGCTACAGGATAAATGTTGAAAAATAATTCCCTTAAGAATTTTGATTCTGAGCATTTCATACACAGCCAACATCTGTGTGCTCTCTTTCCCCAATGCTGACTCTGAGCTTGAAGACTTAAATACATTCTGTCTCTCTGTCCCATCCATTTAGATATTCCCAAGTCTGGGGAACCAAGTGCAACATTTTCCTAGTCTCTTTGCTACTCTCTACATCTGCTCCAGCCTCTAGTTATCTCTGCTAGAGGCAGGCTTCACTGGAATCTGGAAATAGAGGGAAAGAATCTGGGTTCAAAGCCCAAGTCTATCAATAATATTCAAGTCACTTTGGGCAACTCCTTAACGTCTCTGAACTTATTTATTTATCTGAAAAATTAGGGATTAAAATCCCTACAAGACAGGTCCAGTATTGAAGTTAAATGAAATAATGTTTTAGAATGAGCCAACACAGTGTTTAGGAGAGTTGGTAGGTAGATGATGGGAAATGCTTATTTTCTTCCATTTCTGACAGCATCAACTTATCATTCCATTCCTACACTGGAATCCATGGAAATAGCCCCTCTGGGAATCAGTATTTATTCCCAATACCTTTGATAATCTTATTACGTATCTTTTAATTACTAAATATTCTTAGTGTGCAGAAACTATAGAATATCATGTAAAAATGCCTGATTTAGTAGTTTTCCCATTCTCGGTAGCTATGACCTAGATCTTTAATTGTTAATGGAATATAAAATGTTAATATGTATAAATTATCTCTTAAAAATTTAGTTCTGTTAAATAAGAGAGTACTGCAAATTTTATCATTAGAAATCATTCTGTTCACAACAGAAATATTAAACATAAAATAATAGCATACTATAGTTCACAATGTTATATCCTTTAGAAAAAGACACAGTGCTATATTAACCCTTACTTTTAACATGAGATTGGATGTATAGCCATATATTTTGTTATATAAGACACATGAATGTAGTTTTTAAGAAAAATAATTATCTTGAAATTCACATTATCATATCTGTTGTAACTTTCTTGTGAAGAATTTTCCCCTAAAATTCATTCTAATGTTTATCTACTTATATAATTCATTTTCATTATTAATGCATTATCTGTTCAAGTAAACAAAACTAACTGCTATTGGTTCAAGAAACTATAAATACTTTACATGCTACTAACTCAATAAGTGAGAGAGGATCCTTTGTCTTACACTTTACCCTCCCGGGAGGCCAGAAAATTCTAATAAAGAAGCATTACAGAAATAATTAAGTATAAAAAATAAACTTTTTACTTTGATGTAGAGCCATTTGTTTATTTTTTTTCTTTTGTATCCCTTGCCCTATTCTGTTTGTTTTTATGCTAGTACCATGCTGTTTTGATTATTATGGCCTTGTATTGATATCAGCTGGTGTGATTCCTTCAACTTTGCCCTTCTTTCTCAAGATTTCTATGGCTCTTTAGGGTCTTTTGTTGTTACATATATATTTTTGTATTACTATAATTATTAAAATGATTATTGTAATTATTAAAATTATTGACTTAAAATTTCTAGTTCTGTGAAACATATCATTGATATTTTTATATCAATTACATTGAATCTATAGATTGCTTTGGGTAATATGGACATTTTAACAACATTAATTCTTCCTATCCATGAGCATGATATATGCTTCCATTTATTTGTATCTTTTTCAATTTCTTTCCTCAGTTTCTTATAATTTTCTGAGTACATGCCTTTTACTTCCTTGGTTAAATTATTCCTAGGTATTTTGTAACGCAATTGTAAATGGGATTGTTTTCTTATTTTTGCTTTCTGATACTGCATTATTGGTGTATAAAAATGCAACCAATTTTTGGATACTTATTCTGTATACTGTTATTTTTCTGAATTTATTAGTTCTAGTAGTTTTTTGTGGAATAGTTGGGTTCTCTATACATGGTATGTCATTTGCAAATAATGAGTTTTATTTCTTCCTTTCCAATTTGGATGCCTTTTATTTCTTCTTGTCTGATTGCTGTGGCTAAGATTTCTAGTACTGTTGAAAGAATGGTGAAAGTGGACATCCCTGTCTTATTCCTGATCTTAAGAGAAATTATTTTAGTTTTACTCTATTCAGTATGATGTGAGCTATGGATTTGTCATATATGAGTTTTGCCTATATTTTTAAAACCCAACTTTAGCTTCCCAATTGCCCAGTGTCAGAGTCTACTACTTTGAGCTCTTTGTTCATGCTCTAAATCTAGTCCTGTTGGTTCTGCTGTTGATTTATAAAATGTGCCTTATACTCATCAATTTTCAGTAACACTGCCTTCATTCAGGATCTACGTACTTTTTATGATATCTTCCTAACATGTCTTCTGGCCTCCTGTTCATCTGTGTTCATATTTATTTTACAAGATATATCTTCCTAAAGATTAAGATAAATTTTCCCAAATCGCCACTCTCTTCAATTTAATTTCTTACCAATAATAGGCCCCTATTACAGAGTAACTCCAAATGCATGAATCTTGAGTTCAAGACCCTCCATGATGAGGCTGTGGACCTCTATCACTAAGCATAGTGCAACACACGACTTAGGCAAATGATATAACAACATTTCCTCACCTCATTTCCTTTGTCCAAAGAAATCATTACTTTCAACACATTCTCAAGCCATTTACTACATTCTGCATTGTATAATGATCACTTGTGTTTTGTGTCTTTATTGAATGCCTTAGAATCTGAGCTTCTTGAAGAAGATTCCATATATGGTAGAACTCTGTATTCTTCAAAGCCCCATTGTGCTTTTATAATAATTTGTTCAGTGATGTAGAATAGAATGCAATGGAATTAAATGTCAAATCTTTTAGCAGGATTACATCTAAACTCTCCCCATTACACGAAAATCTAGATCATTTTAAAAGTCAGCAGAAGAGGATATTTTAGTCTTAGCAACCCAAATCTTTGAGATTAACTAAACTTCAAGGCAAGGATAGGTGACTGAACGTCTACGAAGTAATTTACTTTGTATTAATCAGTATTTAACATAGACCATCAACTGAAGTCAGAATATAGTGCACATGTTCATTTATATCTGAAAATTCTAATAGCCTATATGGTAAGGACTTTGCTGATGCTGTTATTAAGCTAATGGAGCTAATTAAAAAATCTACTTCTCTCAAAAGAACTGGAAACATAGCTAGTAAACTAAGCTTTAAACATCAATTCCGTCAGACTGTGATATGAGACAAACGATTCCTCTGTCAAATATTTTTTTATTAAAATACCCTCCAAAATAGCAAACTTCATTTTCATTAATGAATGTTCAAGCCCACAATAGACTTTTGCTCAATAATATTGTCACTTCAAGGGAAATCCTTTCATTTCTTATCAACATAACTAATAAAGTCTGTCTTTTAAGACAGAAATAACCAACCAATTATTTCTGACATGTTCTTTCACAAGGGGAACAAGAGGCTCAACTTGTTCATTCGCCAGAGAATCACTTTTGAGTGACTCATATCTAGGTAAAGCTTTACATTCTGTCCCCAAAGCAACAGCTATGAAGAATGAATGGTTTCTTGCAAATTTGTCAGAAAATTGGAACTTTTTCCAGTTACCCAGAGTTATCAGTTTGACTAGATTTAATAGTAACTACCAATATAGGATTGATTGCTTTACCTTGCCTAATTGGCAAATTCAGTAAAAGTGATTTATCTTCATGGCATTTCCCAGTGGTTCAATTTCTAGCCTGCCTTAGAATAAAATGCTGTTGATATTAAGATAGCAAAGGATCTTATCACAGAACACAGAGAAGCATATCTGTAATATTCATGGTATACTTCTGAGCTTTGCAAACATTTTTATTTTGAGAGAGAGAGAGAGAGAGAGTACACACCCATGTGAACCCTCTTATCTGAGCAGAATTTAATTTTTTTCCAGCAACAAAACTTGTATTTTTTCTTTATTTTTGTCATCTGTAATAATCTCTTAGGGAAAAAATGAGGATGATGCAAGGATTAATATCGAACTACACAAAGCTATAAAACAACCTAACTGCTATATTAAGTGAGAAGTGTGGTCATGCAGCAGAGTGGGGTGGCTTTTTTGACTACTCCAAAGTTACTGATGCATTTTGTTGACAGAAGGAGACATTTTCTTATTTTTATTCACTTAAAATTCTTGGGAATAAAAGTTGCAAAGTGGATCAATATCTATTTTAATAAGGCTATATATTAAACTCAGTTACCTAAAGAAAGAAAATTTATCTTGTTTTATAAATCATGGCAAGACTAACAAAAAGTTCACTACTTATAGTGTGAACTTTAAGAAACTATACATATTTCACATTTAAAAACATTTAATTCCTTTATAAATTGTTTGAAATTGCTAAATCATTTTCTTCTCACTATAATTAATTCAAGTAACACAAAGAGTATTATCAATTGGCAGGCTTTCTCTTGGCTGTGTCTTTTCCTTGTCTTAATTTTATGAAAAAATAATCCCGAAGTGGGTTTAAATAGTTAAAGGTGAAAGTTGGCCCCACTTTCTGAACCAGCAAACCCATTCCTTCTGCTTCCTTTTATGCTCTTAAATTAATAAGTCCTGGATGTACAAGATTATACAAAGAACTTGCATATCATTGTTTCAAATTATTCTCTTCAAAGCGATTTCATACTAATTAGAAATGGCAAATTTTCAAATAATATAAACTATTCCAATTTTATGACAGTATTAGCCAAATATTGTTCATTCCATTCATTTTATATCTTCCAGAGGAAAGTACAAATCATTTCAAGTAATTGTCAGATTTGAAGAACCTGGGTGGCCTAACCTTAATAGAGTCTGTTCAGTTTCAAGCTAAGACTTTTCCCCATAGTTGCCCTAAGTCATGCCATTCTTCTGCCATGTCTCTTTTGGGGTCGTTCTTACTAGTTTCATTCTAAGACTCCAGGCATCCAGTGCCAACATCCTTCCCCCTGGGATTCAATGATACTGGCCTTCGCCTGGCCTTTTCCTGAAATGCCTCACAGTCCCAAACTAATGGAAACATTAAAATTATGACTGGAAGAAACACTAGAAACCAACTGTCTCACTTTTATTTCCAAAGTGAAGAGATGGAGAGCCTGAGAGATTAAGTCATTTCTAAACAGCACACTTTTAGTTAGTGGTAAGGCTGGGATAGTATAATGGCTTCCAGAATGGGAAGACTATCATAGGTTCCTCCCTAAACAGGTGCTGAGTCAAGGACTTAGGTGCAAATAGTTTATTCAGGAAGTGATCTCAGGAGACAATATGAAAGGTTGGAAATGTGAGACATGTTACCCCATGAACATCTGGGGTCCAGTCTTTCTGGGAAATTTCTGAGGGATTGTGGGAACTGAAAGGGACTTTGGCAATGATTCTGGGGTGTTTATCCATCATCTCCCATCTCTTGTTGTTAACAGCAGCTCTGACAACACTAATTCCATTTCCTGCCCAACCTCAAACTGGCTGAGACTCTCCCACAGCCAGCAAGTGCCCTCAGAGAAGCCACTGGTGTATACAGAAATTGTCTGCATGCAACTGCCAGTGAAGCCTAAAGGGAAAACTACAGGCTCAGAGTCTACCAAAGGAATGCAGGGTCCACTCAGGAGAAGAGGCCCAATTCAAGATCTAGCACTGTATCTAACTGCTTTATCAGATGCTCAATTAAAATTTATGTGACAAGTTAACCTCTCCTAGCACCATTTTAATAAAAATTAAAATACAGTTGATACTTTTCTTCCTGTTAGAGTAATAGATGGGTATCACCAGAGCTATAGCTCTCCTTAAACTGCTTGCTCTTAAACCTCTGTGGCAATAAACAGCTTTGGGGGCAGTATTAGCAAGAGCCTGTCTCATGTGTCATTGAAACCCAAAGTTCATTAGAAAAGAGTGTGGGATGTGGAAAGAAAGGTATTTTTTATCTGCACAGAAGAACTGTGAAGCTAGTTCTGACAGTGTTATAAAAGGAGAGAATGAACTTGGGTGAAATGTAGACTTAGGAGGTTTGAGTAGAAATAGAAGATATTTCCTTTAAAAGCCATAAATCTAAGAAACACAGATCACGAGTAAAGTCAGATAAAATTCAGGATGCCCAGTAAATTTTGAATTTTAAATAAGGAATAATTTGACACATACATAACTAAAAACATCTTTATTGTTTGTCTGAAATTCAAATGTAACCACACTTTCTCATATCTTTTTTTGCAAAACCTTATAAACCAAATCCTGGGCCAGTCATGAAGGTTCTTCTGTATGTGTGTGTCCTGATAGACTGGACAAGGCCCAGAGTTAATGATTATAGAAGAAGTCCCCTCAAAATTTCAGATCATAAACATTCTTATAGAAATCCTAATCACAAAAACAATGTTATTTTTGGCAAGCAGGGAGCACAGTTGAAAATCTACAAATAAACTGAAGAAAGATAAGCAAGAAATATTAGATGTTGTGTTTTATAGGAAAGCAATGTTATAAATGTTCACTTTTTCATCAAACTTGGCCTGCTCCAAGAAATTATAAATTGAAGGGGAAAAATGTTTTTTTTTAAAAAAACAAAAAAAACCTTGCCGAAACCGGTTTTGCTCAGTGGATAGAGCGTCGGCCTGCGGACTGGAGGGTCCCGGGTTCGGTTCCGGTCAGGGGCATGTGCCTCGGTTGCGGGCGCATCCCCACTGGAGGATGTGCAGGAGGTAGCTGATCGATGTTTCTCTCTCATTGATGTTTCTGGCTCTCTCTCTCTCTCTCCCTTCCTCTCTGTAAAAAATTAATAAAATATATATTTTTAAAAAAAAACCTTGTCTTATTACTTAAATTTGCATTGCAGGTAATCCCTTCAGAGACTCTCTGCCAGGAAATTATATACACACATAGTTCTCTTCCAGGAATATGCTTTAATTTTCTTCTCAAATATGAAATAAACAAGTTATATTGTATTTGAAAAACAAACATTTCAAAAAATATTAGGCACGAATTATTTTAAAACTCTTCTTGATTGAAGTTTTAATTCTTTCCTATCTGTAAAAAACAATGTATATGCATGTGTATCTGATATACCTATACATAAAGAGTTAGTTTTCCAGTAGAAAGTAAATAGCATAACATGTGCTAACCTTATGTTGTTGTACTTGGCGTTTTAGGTCCTCAAGATCAGGTCCAAGAGGCTCTGTCTCCATTTTCCTTGTTCTCTCTTCTGTTTTTGTAAGCCAATCATTTAACTCTTTTAGTTGCTGATTCTGAAGATCCATTAGGACTTTATGTAAACTGAAAATTTGAAAGATGTTTATTATTATTATTACCTCTATCAAAGCAACTTTACTTACTATTATTAAATTCATAATTAGGTAACAGTGTTGATATTAATACTTTATGGTGTATTCACATTGTTTGGCATCTGTTGGACATTAAGAAGGTAAGTAGAGTCCACAATCAAGCATCTATGATGCTATTCTGTCTCTGATTTATTGCAGTTCACACATCCCAATTTTTAGAAAGTTTTATATAGCTAACTCAACGTGAACTTGGCTAAGTGAAGTGAGAGCCATCTTTGGAAATTGAGCTAGTAAATGTATCTTGGTATTCATTTGTTTATATTTCCATTATCCATTATTTTAATATGTGGGGTGATTCAAGATAGCCACACATTCTTTGTCACTCTTCCCATCAAGAGATGGAGTCCATTTCCCATCTTTGTGAATATGAACTGCCCTAGCGATTTGTTTTAACCAATAGAATATGACAATGCACCAGCTGTAGTTGTAGGCTATTAAGATAGCGGGCAGCATTTAGACTCTCTCTCTCAGAACCCAGCTGCCATGATGTGAGGAAGGCTAGCCTCAACTACTGAATGATGAGAGTCCATGCTGAAAGTGACTCAGGAAGATTAAACTGCTATCTTACAAGTTGAGCTTTCTGCTGAGTACAGTCCAATGAGTGACCCCAGCCATATGAAATCACAGAACAACAACCCTGCCCATATTCCTCATCTAAAAAATCATGATGTAATGATAAATTATGTGTTCAGCAACTAAGTTTGGGAATCATGTTATGCATAAATAGATAAGTTAAATAATGTTTTCTCAAAGATGTACATAATAATGGGCTGGGTAATGAATTTAAAGTCCAAAGGCTTGGGTTTGCAGCCTGACTATGTGCCCTAGAACCAAGTTCTTACACCTTCTCTGTTAGAATTCAGCATCAGGGACATGGGATAAGATCTGGCTACTTCATGGTAAGGATGAAAATTAACATTGAGGTTATTTCATCCATTAATTTAACACGAATTTGAGACTCAAATGAGAAGTATTAATACCTATTTTTAAGGTAAATATTCTGTATGAAGGCACATTTAAAGCATTTTTGGAAACCATAGTATACTGAACACTGATCTTATAATACTGATAAGGAGGACACATAAAACAAGTTTCCAATTGTGGTTTTATTAACCAAGACTTTGACTGGAATATCATGATGGAGAGACACATGCCTAGACTTTGGATGCCACCAAAAAGCTTTACTTTAAATACAATAAGAGCCCCTTGGGGAAACAGCCTAGTATCTGGCTTATTCATATGGTTCTGGCAGTCCTTCCAGAAAAAGAATAAAGTATGGTTTCCTGGGAAATGGCAAAGAAAGAACCTCAAGACATTTTGGGAACCTCAAACTTAAGGAATCCACCCAAATATATAGGTATTGCAGGAAAAGTCTGGTGGCAACTGTGTGGCTTGGCTTCTTCATCCTGTGGGCTATTAAACTCAATCTGGTGATTCCTTATGAGATTCCAGCAAAGCAGATTTTGAAAAGCCTATATAATCAATTATTATTCTTGTTGTGGCCAAATTGAAACTGGACTTAATGCAGTAAATAGTCTTGATTTGGCTATCTTTGATAAAAATGAGGTGTTAGCTCTGGCTGGTTGTACTCAGTGGTCAGTGTATCAGTCTGTGCACCAAAGGGTTACAGATTCCATTCCCGGTCAAGGACACATATCTAGGTTGAAGATTCGTTCCCCAGCCCAAGTCAGGACATACAGGAGGCAACTAATTGATGTCTCTCACATCAATGTTTCACTCTCTCTCTTTCTCCTCCTCCCTCTCTCTAAAAATCAATGGAAAAAATATACTTGAGTGAGAATTAAAAAAAAAAATAAGAGTGACTTTAGGGAAAAATTGTGTTTCGATAGAATCTATAATACATAGTTATGGATATTAGGCTCTAATTCAGTTAACTCTTCAAATTTTTATTTTTCACCTATCAACTGAATTGGATCCTGATTTTTCTAATTTTCTTCCAAATGAATGTTTCATTTTTCTACCATCCTTTGATTTGAATTACTGAGAACTACTGATGGACTATAATCCATAGAGAATTTACTTGAGCAGCCAATGACATCACCAGAGATATTTAAACTCAAGACAAAAAGAATTTATCAGATAGTCACTACTTGATTTCATTCCAGCAAAATACTTGCATCTGAAAGTCTCCTAAACTGACAGTTTTACAAACTCAAAAAATAGTTTATAATTTTCTGTGTTCATTAACCTTTCTGGGGTTTCTCTGTTCTCATAGACATGCACCTTATTTACCTAATTGCTTTGCATATACAATATAGGTCTCACTCTGGAAGCCCATTTGCATCACTGTCTCCTGAAGTGAGACTCAATAATTTAACTGAACTGACTTATTTTCATGATTACTTAATTGAGTCAATGAAATATGAAGCAATCTATCAACTCTGCTTCCAGAATGTCAACCTTTATTATTTAAAAGGAGAGATTAAAGGGACCAAGTTTCTGCCACTATGAAACTGCTTCCTCTTTCCTGCCCAAGAGATTCAGGTGGAAAGAAGCTGCTTCAGAAGGGAGATCTTAGAATGTATCCCTTATCCTAATTTGAATTAAGTAAACACAGTGCTTCAGGCAGGTGACACACCTTCATCCAGAGAAGCCCCTCCACCAACTTAATCTGGGGCACTATAAAGTCTGTCCCACCCTCTATCACATGGTTCTTATCTTTCCTCAGACCTTTAATTATTATAATTCTCCTTCCCATTTTTATCCCATGCCTTTTTAAACTTCTTGTCAAATTTGTCACCTCTAGGATACAATTACATATCAAGATGATGATACTTCAGGAATTCTGGCCCATCCGTACTTTGGAAAAATCAGCTAACAGCCTCTCTGTTCCAGTCTCAAATTGCATTCCCTTATCTCCCTTTAATCAGACAGGGCGAGAGGCTATGCAGGCAGGGACCATGACCCT
>NW_006289235.1:1321902-1328225 GCF_000327345.1 Myotis davidii
CTCATCACCCCTAAATAATGTCAGGAATGGAAGTCTCAGAGGGGGGAATAAGCCAGGACAAGTGGAATAGGGAAACTGAGACAGATAGTTAAATAGCCAAGAAGATCACAGCCATCTAGTAAATTGCAAAATCCTATCTTTGTTAACTAAGCACACTTAAGAACAAATGGTTCATACTTCACTCCAACCAGAGAATAAATACCTTAAATCACCCTACTCAGGGAAATTCCAGTAGAGAATATAATTCCAATTAGTGACATTTGTGCAAACCACACCCGAGGACAGGTGAAGTTAAGGGAATAAATCTCATTTTAGCACATCAGCATAAAACATGAATATTCTATTGAGATCCTCACCTAAGACTTCCCCAAAACTCTCAGCTTTTAAAACCCCTCTAACAAAGGTCCCAGAATGTGCTCTCCCTCAGAAGATCACTCCCATACCTTCCTCCCCTTTTCTTCACCCAAAGGCATGCATCTCCTAAACCAGGGGTGGGCAACCCCTGGCACGTGTGCCAAACATGGCATGCCAGTAACTTTTGCTGGTACGCGAAACCCTCTCTTATAATCTTCCATTTACAATTTTTTTCTTAGCATCAACTTTTTTATTTTTCAGATAAATTCAGTGTAGGTGCATCTTAGATAAATAAATAACTTTACATAACAAGTTATCTTAAAGACCACAGACATGGATTGACGAGAGAGGGGAAGAGCATCCTATACTGTGTTTTTGTCGCTCGAATGAATTTTATTATTTCTTCAAGATACTTCACATACGTACACCTTAAGAGATATCAAGTAGGCATAACATGTTCTTAAAAAATTAGGGTTGGCACGCAGAAGAATTTTGAGTAAGAGATTTTGCTGGTTTTGGCGCGCACTCACAAAAAGGTTGCCCACCCCTGTCCTAAACTTTAGAGAACCACACAAGGCTTGCAACCAGGGAGCAATGGGCAGAAGCAGCTCATCTCAGGCTAACTCCCTGAACCTGTCTCCAAGACCTCCTTTTCTCTGACTTCTTAGTGAGCCAAAGCAGCCCAGCCTAGGATCATTTCCCTGCCTAGTCTCTCTCCCATTGCTTCTTCTATACTAGGCCTTTCCTTGTTTCACTGTCCCCAACTTTAATAAACATCCTCTATAAATTAAAAACGGATTTTAAAGTTTTTCCCCTTAAAACGAATGTATCCATCCTCTTCTCTACAGCATGATCCACTCCCACCAATTGGTATACTGATATCTTGGGCTAGGGGTTAAACCAAAGACAACAGGTAATGTTCATCAAAAGTCCCCAATGATTCTGATACCATTATATTACACCCGGTAACCTGGTCTTGGAAGCCCCATTTTAGTCCACAACCTCATAACGAATACTTTAGAAAGAACTGACCTGCAAAGTTCCCCTTCCAACAATTAGAAATGAAAGGCAATTTTCAACCTTCCCTCAAAATTTAATGTCTATTAATGTTTATTTGTCCACTGAATGGAACATAAGAGATATTATTGTGATGAAAAAGGTTTCTGTGAAATAAATATATGCCATTGTTTTCAAAACCCTGATTTACTTTATCCTTCCATCCATGCAGCTCAACAACAATTATGACATTCTTCAAATATCCAGCAAAAGATTAAAGTTAAAAATGCAAACAAAATCATTTGAATTTTGAAAGTATAAATTCAAAATAGTAATCTATAATAATAAAAGCATAATGTGCTAATTAGACTGGACAGCTGAACGACCTTCCAGACGTCATTCCAGACGTCCTTCCTGACAAAGCTGTGGCAGCGGGGGCTGAGGCTGAGGTGGATGGGGTGATCAAGCAGGCAGGCAAGCAGCTAGGGGCAATCAAGCAGGTAGGCGAGTGGTTAGGGGCGATCAGGCAGGCAGGTGGATTGTGAGAGGGATGTCCAACTGCCTAGACTGCCAGTTTAAGTGGGATTGGGCCTAAACCAGCAATCAGACATCCCCCGAGAGGTCCTAGATTGCAAGAGGGTGCAGGCCAGGCTGAGGGATGCCCCCCCCCATGCACATATTTCATGCATCGGGCCTCTAGTAGTAACATAATAAAGAAGCTGCATAGCTGGATGCAAAAGATTAAATACATTATGTTAACCCTCAATTCAGTCTTTCTGATTAAATACTGACAAAGCAGATAAAGAAACTCACAGAGGTCATCACAAACCAAGGACAACTATTAAATATAGTGACTGGAAGACTGTTTAAATTGTTTCTAGTATGAATGCGGACTGTTGACACTCTGAAATGTATATTCATTCATGTGGCAATAAAAGCTCACTCTCAACTTCATTGTGTCATTATATGACCTCTGGCACAGTTTCTGGCACATACTAGACTCAAACATGGTAAATATTTCTTGAATGAATAAATGGCATCACTTAATTATCAATCAAACATAGGAAGACATAGTAAAAAATGCAACTATTTTCCCAGTCAGAAATATCAGAATTAAGATTATAAAAACGTCAACTTTTATTAAATATGCTCCCATTGAACCAGCCTATTAATTTTATTTGAATCATTTTTTAGTCATAAATTCAAATGTCATTATCTTACCTCTTATCAGATTGGTCACACTGTTTCTGAAACATGGAAGTAGCAGTTTTTGGATCTTTCCCACCTTAGGACCTTCGTATTTGCTATCCTTTGCCACAACTATATGCACAGCTGTTTTCTCCCTTCCTTTAGGGCTCTCCTTCAGAGAGGCCTTTGCTAACCACAATAACACACACATTTGCTTTTCTAAATCTATTCCCTGGCTTTTTTCCTTTTTATCATTTAATGTCATCTGATGATATACATGTCTGTCTCCCCTCCATGCCCAACTCAGAATGCAAGTTCAATAAGAGAGGGAGTTAGTCTGTTCACAATATTTTCCTGGTATCTGAAACAGTACTGGGAACATAGTAGAGAAGAACTGTTAGGATGAATGCATTATTAAACTTAATTTTGTAACTATCATTATTTACCTTTGTGAAAAGGCACAGTTCCAAAAGAAATGCTACTTACTACTCTCATTTCTATGAATCATGGAAATTTGGCTTTTCTGTTTATAATTTAAGCTATGAGTCATATATTTTATATTATTGGAACAGAGTGCCCACATACTTACTGCATATTTACAGAAAAAAATTGTCATGGCCAACCATACCCATTTGAACCTGATCAAATTACTATATGTTAATAACCACTGCTTATTAGGTCAGTAATTAATTGTCAGTACTCTCATATTGTCTCTATTATATATTCTTGCATAACAATCTTGCTATCCCATTAATCACCCATGAGAGATTACATCAACATTTGAGGACTGAATGAGACATCACTAGCACCATTTTTGGAGCTTCTAAGAAAGCAGTTAAAATGTTTGGCCCATCTCAGTGGATAGAAAAAGAGAAAGAAGCTATTGAAAATAGGGCTCTACTAAGGAGTATGGATTTATAATTTTAATATAATTATGTCAACTATATCAGTGCTTCTGAAATTTTAATGTGCTTTTAGCAATCAGCTGGGCTCTTGTTAAACTGCAGATTCTAATTCTGTAGATAAGAGTGAAGACCAAGATTGTGCATTTTAAACAAGTCCTCTGGTGATGTTGCTGTTGCTGGTCCTTGAAGCATCTTAATCTACAAGGAATTCCCTTTTTAACATTATTGGAAAAATTAAAACATGAATTAAACTATAATATAAAATCAAAAGTAAGAGTTTGAGATTATATTGTTAAAATGTTTATTTTTACAAATTCATTTGTGGAACAACCTAAGGAAATTAATACATTTGTTCATCCACTCATTCATATATTCACATATGCAATATGTTTGTCACTTCCCCAGGACAAAACAACCCTCCCATTTGTTCAGTACCTCACTGTGCTCTAATCATTCTCACATATGTTATCTCATTTCAAGATTGGAACAGACATTTAAAAAAAAAAAAGATGAGTCAGATTTGTTAGACAAATTCTTCTCTCCAAAGTGTTGATGGTAATTCACAATTATTTCCCATGTGATAGCTTGTATTTTTACCAAGACACTATTTATATCTCTCCTCCTGCTGATAGAAACCAGAACATAACTTCAGTTGGCCTCCTCACTGACTTGATTTCATTTTTTTTCTTTTGCCATCACAAAGGTTTCAGTTTCCTCCTGCATGTCCCAATCGTAATTATCACAAAAGTTGATGGAACTTGCTCTTCCTATCTTTATGTCTTTGTAGAAATATCAGTCAATCTCTTTTGCTCTCTGCAGGTTATATTTTTCAATCAAATTAATTAGTTTATTCATAGAGAAGACTCTCTTCTGTTGTCCCTATGCCAGTTGTATTCTTACACTTTCATAGTTGAAAGTGTTGTCTTTTTCTTTCTCTGTCACCTCCCACACCCTGAAGGCTATTTTGCAGCATAACATGAAACAAAACAAAAATCATTTTTGCCTACTCATCTTAAGGTTTTGAACACAAACATGTCAACACTGTCTTGTTCTAATTATTGTATTCTGATTATGCAATCAGGAGCATTTAGTTCTTTCATTTCAATTTCATAAACATTGTAAAAGAGTTGTAATAGACCAACAGCCACATGTTTCTGCTGAAGTACTTTGTGGCTAGAGATATCTTACAAACTTCTTTATTATATTAGCTTTTACTTCATCATCAGTTCACATTCATGAAGATACCAGAATTGGAGAGGAAAGAAATTAATAAGAATCAAAGGAGAATAGAAGGAAGGGAGGAGAAGCATCATCATGTTTATTTTGTTACTTATATTTCTTTGCAAGCATATTTTAAATGTTTCAATTGAAAAATTATAACTTTATTTTTTTATTGATTAAGGTATTACATATGTGTCCTCAGCCCCCCATTTCCTCCCACCCTCTACTCATACCCTCACCCCCTGGTGTATGTGTATATTGGTTAGGCTTATATGCATGCATACAAGTCCTTTGATTGATCTCTCCCCCTTCTCTCCACCCTCCCCTACCTTCCGTCTGAGGTTTGACAGTCTGATCAATGCTTCTCTGTCTCTGGATCTGTTTTTGTTCATCAGTTTATGTTGTTCATTATATTCCACATGAGTGAGATCATGTGATATTTAGCTTTCTCTGACTGGCTTATTTCACTTAGCATAATGATCCCTATTACATCCATGCTGTTGCAAATGGTAAGAATTCCTTCTTTTTACCACAGCATAGTATTCCATTGTGTGGATGTACCACAGTTTGTTAATCCACTCATCTGCTAATGGGCACTTAGGCTTTAGCTATGGTAAATCTTAGCTATGGTAAATTATGCTGCTATGAACACAGAGGTGCAAATATCCTTTCTGATTGATGTTTCTAGTTTCTTGGGATATATTCCTAGAAGTGGGATCACTGGGTCAAATGGGAGTTCCATTTTTAATTTTTTGAGGAAACCCCATACTGTTCTCCACAGTGGCTGCACCAGTCTGCATTCCCACAAGCAGTGCAAGAGGGTTCTTCTTTCTCTGCATCCTCACCAGCACTTGTCATTTGTTGATTTGTTGATGATAGCTATTCTGGCAGGTGTGACATGGTGCCTCATTGTCATTTTGATTTGCATCTTTCGGATGATCAGTGACTTTCAGCATGCTTTCATATATCTCTTGGCCTTATGTTCTTTTTTCAAAAAGTATCTAATTAATGCTGAAATTTTGTTGAGGATTTTGGCATCTATGTTTATGAAGGATACTGGCCTATAATTCTCTTTCATTGTGTTTTCTTTATCTAGTTTTGGAATTAGTGTAATGCTGGCTTCATAGAATGAGACTTCTAGTGTTCCTTCCTCTTGAATTTTTTGGAACAGTCTGAGGGAGAATAGGCTTTAGTTCTTCTTTGAATGTTTGGTATAACTCCCCTTTGCAGCCATCTGGCCCCAGGTTTTTGTTTGCTGGAAGCTTTTTTTTAAAATATATTTTATTGATTTTTTACAGAGAGGAAGGGAGAGAGATAGAGAGTTAGAAACATTGATGGGAGAGAAACATCGATCAGCCGCCTCCAGCACATCTCCTACTGGGGATGTGCCCGCAACCCAGGTACATGCCCCTGACCGGAATTGAACCTGGGACCCTTCAGTCTGCAGGCCGACGCTCTATCCACTGAGCCAAACCGGTTTCGGCTGCTGGAAGCTTTTTGATGACTGCTTCAATTTCCTCCATCATTATCGGCCTATACCAGGCTGTTTTGAGAACAGTGGCTTTCTAATATAGCTTGATATCTGGTATTGTGATCCCTCCAACTTTGTTCTTCTTTCTCAAGTTTGCTGTGGCTATCCGGGGGTCTTTTTTTGTGAGC
>NW_006289235.1:1328363-1337320 GCF_000327345.1 Myotis davidii
GAATTTTTTCTTGTTTTATGAGATAGGCCCGGAGAGCTATAAACTTCCCTCTCAGGACTGCTTTCAGTGTGTCCCATAGATTTTTGGATTGTTGTGTTTTCATTGTCATTCATTTCCAGGATGTTTTTAATATCATCTTTGATCTCTTTGGTAACCCAATCATTGTTTAATAGCATGCTATTCAGCTTCCAAATGTTTGAATTTTTTATTGTTTTTTCTTGTAGCTTATTTCTAATATCATGCCATTGTGGTCTGAGAAGGTGCTTGGTGTGATTTCAATCTTCTTGAATTTGGAGAGACTTTGCCTGTGACCCAATATGTGGTCTATCTTTTAAAATGTCCATTGTACACTTGAGGAGAATGTACATTCCATGGCTTTGGGGTGAAATGTTCTAAAGATGTCAATTAAGTCCATCTGATGTAGTGAGTCAATTAGGATTGCAGTTTCTTGGCTGATTTTTTTTGTCTAGAGGATTTATCCAGTGATGTCAGTGGGGTATTAAAATCTCCTACTATGATTGTATTGTTGTTGATCTCTCCCTTGATTTCTTCCAGGAGGTTTTTTTTTTTGTTTGTTTGTGTGTGTGTGTGTGTGTGTGTGTGTGTGTGTTAATGTATTTGGGTGCTCCTGCATTGGGCGCATTGACATTTACAACCCCAGAGCGAAAATTATAACTTTAAATGTAACTTTAGTCACCATACTCTAGTTTCCCTATCCCCACAGAAAATATCTGCAAACATAACCTTTGCACATGTGTGCGCACACACACACGCAAATGAGTAGGGCAATTAGAACAGGCTGGAGGGGAAAAGGGAGTAAAAATATAGAGAAGGCAAATTATGTGTATTTTTAAAAACCATGGCTAGTCATCTTATTTATAATAATGATCTTTACATTTTGTAATAATGTTGCTCTTACAAACTACTTTTTCATACTTCATCTCAGCCAATATCTTTAGCAGCGGTTCTCAACCTGTGGGTCGCGAACAATGAAAATACATCCTGCATAGCAGATATTTACATTAATTACATTATGATTCATGACAGTAGCAAAATTACAGTTATGAAGTAGCAACGAAAATAATTTTATGGTTGGGGGTCACCACAACATGAGGAACTGTATTAAAGGGTCGCAGCATTTGGAAGGTTGAGAACCACTTCAGAAGTTTGCCAGCCATGTGGAGCTACTACTATTTCCTAAAGCAGATACTGAGGATCACAGAGGGAAAGTGTGTTGACCAGTTCACATGAATAACTGTGTGAGAAAGTGGGACCTATTCCTTAGGCAAATTAGAGCAGATTTAGCACAAGGTGAAAATGAGAGCATGTTATTACCTCTCTGTTTTTCAAATTTCTTGTTTAGTGTTTGATAATTGTTTATAGTTTCTAGGCTAAATAGTATTCCCTAGATCAGCAGTCATCAACCACTGGTGGTCCATGAGGTCTAAAACATTCCGACCACTGATTTAAGGAAACCTTTGGAGCAGCAGTTGCCAACCGGTGGTCTTTAGGCCACTGGTGGTCCAGGAGGTCCAAAAGGTTGGCAACCTCTGCCCGAGATGCAATCTGTAAAAAGGAACATCTGCAGGTAAGACAGTAGAATGCACATATTATCACAACTACCACCTGGCATTAGACACTAGCATCTTTTACCTGAGCTATTATACTGTACTGTCTTCTTTCAGTGGCATTACTGGTATTTTCTTTACCTGTCCCTCCCCTACCTAAAACTGCTGATGGCTTTTTCTTGCACTTATGCTAGAACTCAAAACCCTTGTCTTTTACCCTGTATGACATTGATTGACAATGCCATACAGGACAAGACCCCTCGATATATTTCAAGCACATCTCATATCGCAGCTCTCTATTTCTCCCTGATATAATTCTCCATTCATGCTGGCCTTTTGGTTACTCTAACAAGCCAAATGGTCCATATTTTGGATTCTTTGCATTGGCTGTTCCCCCTGTCTGAAATATACTTCTTCCTGATCTACAAATGTTGGCTCCTTCTTATCACTGAAATTTCAAATTAAATGGTTCCATCTCAGAAATAACATTCCTGAATCACAAAAGTCAAAAAGTAGCCCCTCAAATACTTTCTGTCACAATACATTTTAAGTTCTTCAGAAAACTTATTCCTATCTAGCACTGTTTTTATTTTTATAGTGTGTGTGTGAGTAGATATATGTTATATGTAGTATTATATATAGTGATATATAAAGATATATATCACAAGGAATATATATCAAATATAATTGAGTTATTTTTGGCAAATACGTTGGCAGATAATACTTATAACTGTCAAGTGTAAATACTCAAAGAGTTTAGTTATAAGCTTATCTGTATATCCAACCAATTTATTTTACTTTTGTTATAAGATAGCAACTTAAGAGCTCTAACATGGCTTTGGTTATATTTCCTACAACTAGACAAAGCTTAATTATTATTCCTCTCATCACTAAGTCTACATTTAGGCAGGGATGCTGGCTTCTGACTAGGTATATCCACACCCTATCTTTGGAAGAGAGAGATGAGAGGTGTGGACTAATCCATTTTTGTTTACTAGCAATTTATTAGGCCTTCCTACTCCAAAGTAATCATAAGTTTGGAAACAACAAGTTATTCTCCAAATAGAAGCTAATGGACATGTCCATGATAATAAAAACTGAATAGGTAATTTATCAAAGTATTAAATAAAACCTAGAATTATTAATTTTAAAATACTGACAAAATCCTATTGTCATAATCATCTTTTTGTTTCCTCTAAATAAATCTAACAAGAATCAAGTCCAGCACAGTTTTCTTAATGGCTTATCTCATTTAGAGTTTAATAGTTTTTATGCATGAATGCAAAGTTAGTAAAAGCGCTATAAAATACTGTTATTTATAAGCTCACAAGAGATTTCTCAATGTGCTTTGCTTAAATAATACTGTGTGTGTTTCAACTAATTGTCCAGAAAAAAATTATGGGCTACAAGTGGCTCCATATTCATGTTTCATTTTTATTTATTTATTTATAAACATATTTTTATTGATTTCAGAGAGGAAGGGAGAGGGAGAGAGAGATAGAAAAATCAATGATGAGAGAAATTTATCGATTGGATGCCTCCTGCATGCCACACACTGGAGATCAAGCTGGCAACCTGGGCATATGCCCTAACTGGGAATTGAACCATGACCTCCTGGTTCATAGGTCGATACTGAACTACTGAGCCACACGGCTGGGCTGTATCTCATTTTTAAAACTCTAGGTTTTATCAAAAGGTATGCCAGCTAAAAGGCTGCCCTTGCCCTCTACACAATCACTCAAAAACAAAAAAAACACAAGAACAGCTTAAACACTAACCAAAGCCTCCAAATCTTCCCTAGGAAGAAACAGTTTTTGTATGTCAATCCTAGCTAAGTAATGATATTACCATTTTAGGTATGTGTATATGTTGTGTCTACTCTCACAATTCACCTTTTCTTGCAATTCAGTCTCCAATTGGAATTAATTAATTGATTAGTATGAATAATTAATGCCGCATTGTTAGCCCTATTGAAAAAAAAAAAAGGAGTGAGGAACAAGGGCGGGTACTTAGCCTGCAAAAGAAGGTGGGAAAATAGAATGCACAGAGAAGACAGTGGTGCCACTGTGGGAAAGGCAGGAAAGGAGGAGGGCGAATTTTAGACTTTCAAATTTTGTCAGAGTTTGCTTGAAGTTGCATAGATCAGTGTAAATGGAAGTGTAAACTGAAGAATGTTGGCATATGACCACAAGCAGGCGGCTCTATATTTTATGATTTATGATGATAAGTGGGCAGAGTAAATTATTTGACCCTTGGGTATGGGGGATGCGGTGCAAACTCAATAGTTATAATATGGTTACTATAACCCTCACCTCAAGTTTTAATTGCAATCATTCAAATGATCACAGCAGGGGAAAATGTCAATATGCACAGACTAGTAACTCTTGGTTTGGAATACCAGTATTTGTGAAAATTCTAGCTTATCTATGCCTCTCTTATTTTTTCAAAATATATGAGCTCAAAAATGTATATTCCCCCTCCCTATTGTCACACTATAATTTAGTACTGGAATTGTAATCCTGCCAGCATATCTAATGAGTTTCTTTAGTGCTGTTTTAAAGCTTTTAATCTTTATAAATAATAGCTAAGTAAACTTAAGGCGCTTGGACAATTTCTTTAGCTTAATGTATTCAAATCCACAGTTGGCACTTCATTTCTTTTCATTTAAAAATAAATCTATCTTGTCTTGATAGGCTCTACATGAATACACACACCTAACAATGTAAATCAGAGCAACACATCGAGAATAATGGAATCTACTTGTTACCTTTATAAGAAACATGCCATTTTCACAAATGTCTACAAGTCAACATATTCTATTTTTTTTTTATCTTCACCTGAGGATATTTTTCCATTGATTTTTAGAGAGAGTGGAAGAGAGAAGGAAAGACAGAAACATTGATGTGAGAGAAACACATGGATCGGTTGCCTCCTGCACGAGCCTCAACCAGGGTCCAGGCCAGGAAGAAGCCTGCAACCGAGGTATGTGCCCTTGACCAGAATCGAACGTGGGACCATTTGGTGTGCAGGCTGACGCTCTATCCACTGAACCAAACTGGCTAGGGCTCCAAGTCAACATACCCTACCCTATATAATAAAAACCTAATATTCTAAGTGTCCAACCATTCATTTGACCTTTTGACTAGTTGCTATGACAGGCACTGACCACCAGGGGGCAGATGTTCCAACCAGTAGGTTAGCTTGCTGCTGGGGTCTGGCTGATCAGGACTGGGCAAGATGGGCCAGACATGCCCTGGAGCCAACCTCCCGTAGTCCCTCCCTGGCCTCTAAAATATTTATTCTAATTAATTTTCTTTTGATGTGCACGAATCCATGCACCAGGCCTCTAGTTCTTAAAATATTTCAGAACCATACAGTACTTGAATAAGAATTTCCAAACATAGATAAGAAACTTTTTTCAACAAGATTTCCATAAACATATGAAAAACTATTTAATACTTTTATTGATTTTAGAGATAGAGGAAGGGAGAGGGAGAGAGAGATGTAGACACATCGATGAGAGAGAAGCATTAATATTGATCAGCTGCCTCCTGCATATCCCCCTACTTGGGATTGAGCCTACAACCTACGCATGTGCTCTGACTGGGAATCAAACCAACGACTTCTTGGTGCATGCATGGGTGGATGCTCAACCACTGAGCAACACCATCTGGGCTCTATTTAATATTTTTGAGGGCTTTTCCTTCTGAAGAGAAGTTTCCTATCAACTGTACCTAATAGGTGGTTCTATGTACAGGCACACTTCATTTTATGGTGCTTCACTTTATTGTGCGTCACAGATCTAGCTTTTTTTTTATATATATAAACTGAAGGCAAGACCCACAGACCCTCCACCAAAAAATTTACAAGAGGCTTCATTGCTATACTCACTTTATCCCAGTGGTCTGGAACCAAGCCTGCAATATCTGAGGATGCCTGAATATGGTTTCCTGTGTATACTCCTATGCTTTAAATAATTACATTTTAATTTTTGGAGACAACTTGGAAAATATTAACTATGAGAACAATTTGGCAACTTTTAAAACATAGTTCTGTAGAAACTAGTCCTTCTATCCAACATCTCTACTTCCATTACAGAAGTGAAAATGTAAATTGAAAATCCACCCAAAATGTCCCCTAAGGAGAACTCTGCATGCTTCAGGAACAAACTGAGACTCATGATATAAACAAGAAACTTCATCAAGCCCAGCTGGCCTGGCTCAGTGTTTGAGTGGCAATCCATGAACCAGGAGGTCGGGGTTAGATTCCCAGTCAGGGCACATGCCTGGGTTGTGGTTTGAAACCCAGTGTGGGGAGTGCAGGAGGCAGCCAACCAATGATTCTCTTCTCACCATTGATGTTTCTATCCCTCTCTCCCTCTCCCTTCCTCTATCTGAAATGAATAAAAACATATAAAAACTAATAGCAACACTCCAAACATGCTGTTTTTTAGAAATTAGAGAAACACTTACTTGCTTTGCTTTTCCATGCTAGCTACCCTGAGGCATTCCCATCTTGAATTTAGGAGATTCATTTGTTCTTGTACTTCAGTTTCTTCATCCTCTGATAATGTCCCTGTCCGAAGCAGTTGACTTCCCAATTGGAGGACATTACCAATCCGTCCCTGATGGGACGTCAAGTCCATCATGTACCCCTGGCAAGGAAAGAGGTTGACAGCAGTGATTATCACTTTAGGTAAATCATTATGGTTTTGATTTCTTTTCTAAATGTGCAGCCCTTTTAAAATATATTCCCAGTAAAAGCATTTTAATTTTTATTCAAGGACACCCAATATTCATTTTAACATGACTAAAGAAAATAATTAGCTTAGGTCACCAGAAGCAAACCCTCAGATTATAGTTTGTATGCAAGTGATTTATTAAGGAAGAGCTCCCAGAGGAGATCTGCTGAAGAAGCAGGAAACAGGATAGGGAAGGAGAGGCAGGCCAGTAAGTATGTCAACTCAGGAAATGTTTCCTACTCTGGGCAGTGATACCACCTGGGTGCTCTGGAGTGTAAGTTATAGCTCAACATTGTCTTGACCCAAGAGAAGGGAACTGGGCTTTCATATTACTGTGAGTCATTGCAAAATCAGATCTCAGCACCTTCAAGTGTTGTTTTCCAAGTCAGACCTTGAAATGCTGGCTGTTGGAAGCCCAAGAACATGAACATTTATTTTTTTGCATTCCAAAATAAAAACTAAATTACCAAAGGAAGGATATGATTGTCTGTCCACTTACACCTAAAACCAATCCTATATAATAAAAGCATAATATGCTAAGTGTTCAACCTTTCGGTTGGCTGCTCAACCAGTCACTATGATGTGCACTGACCACCAGGGGGCAGACGCTCCAACCAGTAGGTTAGCTTGCTGCTGGGGTCCCAACGGACCCGGTGCACAAATTCAAGCACTGGGCCTCTAGTACAAAATAAAATTGAAGGAAAAAGTAAACAAATCTAAATTCCAAAAATACCAGGATCTTATACAGTGATTGAGATAAAGAGACTTGCCATTATGATAAATCATGTGCTTTGTATCATAAATCAATGTTTTGCTTTACCTCATGAGTATGAAATTGTTCTTTCACTTCCTCTACATCTTTAGAAATCTCTCCTTGTGCTTTTAATGTGTCCTCGGCTGAAAGAAGCCACGAGAGTACTTCCTCTAGAGCTGTTTGGTAACTGTCCAGGTTTACTTCCATCCCCATCAATGAACCACCAAATGACTTGTCTTCAGGAGCTTCCAAATGCTGAACGATAAAATAAATTGAGTGTTATACAATTAGTATTTTTGCAGACTGTTCCAGTACATTAAATGGTAAAATGAATGAAATATTTTAAATGCTAGAAATGTCCACATGCATTATCAGATACATGAACGGAAGACACACAATAGCGAGCCTGTATTTTAACAGCCTCACAGATATACAAGCAGATTTTCAAATGCTACCCAAAATCCACTTGGAACTAATATTTTATTAAAGTTCTTCTGGATTACTATAAAGAATAGATTAGTATATAATTTCTTCATTTTATATTTGAAATGCTATTAATTTTCATCCATAGGTAACTTTTTTCAGTTCATATTTTTTTTATTGATTAAGGTATTACATATGTGTCCATAACCCCCCATTGCCCCCCCACCCACTCCTGTACATGCCCTCACCCCCCTGGTGTCTGTGTTCATTGGTTATGCTTCTATGCATGCATAGAAGCCTTTTGGTTGATCCCTCCCCCTTACCCCACCCTCCCCTACCTTTCCTCTGAGGATTGAGCATCTGATCGATGCTTCTCTGTCTCTGGATCTGTTTTTGTTCATCAGTTTATGTTGTTCATTATAATCCGCAAGTGAGTGAGATTTCAGTTCATATTTTAAATCAGTGGTTCTCAACCTTCTTAATGCCGCGACCCTTTAATACAGTTCCTCATGTTGTGGTGACCCCCAACCATAAAATTACTTTTGTTGCTACTTCATAACTGTAATTTTGCTACTGTTATGAATCGTAATATAAATATCTGAGATACAGGATGTCTTTTCATTGTTCGTGACCCACAGGTTGACAACCACTGTTTAAAATGCTTTACATATACATTATTGGTATTACATTTATATACTTTTGCAATGCATTTAAAAAAAAAACAAAAAACATCTGTTCCCCCAAGTTGAAAGGTAATGAAATATTTTTGAAAATTTACAGAGCAGAAGACTTAACAGTATGAAAACAAGTGGGAGGAGAGGGGTAAAATTGAAAAAGAAATACCTCATTTACACACTTGAAATTTCTAACAGTATAATGACTTCTAGGAATTAAGCTTTTATTTCCTGAAGGCCTTGGTTTAAATAGCAAGATTTTACCTTAGGGAAAATAAAATATAAAATACTTGCTTCCAAATTGAGCTAGCAGGAAGTTAAGTGAGATTCTCAACAGTTGTCTTGAAATTTTTTGCTGGGATCCTAAAGCTGAGAACAAAAGGTACAAAGTATCCATATTTCTAAACAAGAAAACCCAGGCCACCAAAGAAGGAATTGCTGAAAGATGACCATAGAGCTGGCTCTATAACCCTTAATCCACTACTTAGATCAAAGGTTCATAAGAAGCAGCAAGGAGATTAGAGAATTCTGGTGAGAAAATACTCCTCTGGAGTGCTATGCATGTCCACACCTCCCACTTCACACAAGTAATGGAGAAATCAAGAGAATTACCTATACATAATAGGGTAGTTGCCAGAATAAAATATTGACCTCTAAATCTAGCTGTGTGTTGGAGAGGTTCAGAAGTGATGGGACCAGTACTACCAAGTGACAGGAGAGACCCCCTTGGGATAACTTTAGGGCAATTATCAATGTGCCTGAATATTTTGGTTGCTTGGCTTCAAAATCCTGAGGAC
>NW_006289235.1:1337398-1338269 GCF_000327345.1 Myotis davidii
GGTAAGAAACAGGCAAAGTATTGACATAGAAGTAAAGTAAAAATATTGGAGAAATATTTCATGAATAATCTTTTGTATACTCCAAATATAGCAAGCCAGCCTTGGGCCCTAAAAGCAGGGTTTTGCAAAGGAAACAAAAGGCAGTGTAGAACAAACAGAAGCTGCTTGGGGGATTTAAGAATCTTGACTAGAGAAAACCCATCATTTTTTTATAATGGTTCTCTCCTGGCATGTCTACCTTGAATTTCCAGTTCCCTTCAATGCTGGGCCTTACCCTGCATTATAAATTTATCCAACTATTAAGTCCTTTAAGATGGCAAAACATAGTGGAATTTGTTGTGATATTTTCATCAAATGACATGTTCTCTGTTTCTAGGGAAGTGCCAAAAATACATCATATTGGTAAGTCCAACTCACCCAACTCTATTATTTCAAAAAAGCATAAGTGCCCCAAGAGGGTTATTTGCAAAGACCCTACCATGGGATAGACAATTTCTGAAGGTCTTAAGGGTTATAATAAGTGCATGGTATATATCCCTTCTACCCATCCCTAAATACTATTCTAAACACTATTAATGAAAATATCAAAGTAAGCATTAAGAGGGGAAAAGTCTTCACCGATACAGATCCTAGGGCATTGGAAACTAAAGAGAAAATCAACAAATGGGACTACATCAAAATAAAAAGCTTCTGCACAGCAAAAAAACCCATTAACAAAACAACAAGAAAGCCCACTACATGGGAGAACATATTTGCCAATGCTATCACTGATAAGGGTTTAACCTCCAACATTTATAGGGAACTCATACAACTCAACAAAAGGAAGATAAACAATCCAATCAAAAAATGGGCAAAGGAACCCTGCCTCCAT
>NW_006289235.1:1338837-1374571 GCF_000327345.1 Myotis davidii
CAATACAAAAATAAAAAATAAAATATAAAAAGGGGAAAAGTCATAAAAAGGCAGCCTGCGAGATATGTGCAGATGGGACCGGCTTCATGATTGTGCAACCTGAACAGCTCCACAGTACCCAGGTCTCAGAAGGGCCCCATGCTTGTCTTATCTGCTTCTTGACATGGCCAACTTATAATTCTGAACAGTTTAGTCTTTGAACTTGGGTTTTATAAGGAAAGTCCATAAGCAGAGGAGACAACTGCAATATGTGTGTATTCCCCATTTGCATATTTTTATGTCCCATGAGCACAGAATTCTGGTGGACCCACAATAGGTGAGAAGTTAGTGCAACTCAAGCAAGTACAAGGTAAGTGTGTTGTATTGGTGACTGAGTGAGTGAGGGCACCAACAGCCCCAAGAAACCATGCTTTATATTTGAAACAGAACTTGCTTCAAAGCCAGAAAGAAGGCAATTCTAGGAAAACACAACCAACCAAGAAACCCTATCATATCCTTGCTCACCCATATTTCTTTCTCATATGAGCTAACCATTTATGCTAAAACTGATAACATGGAAAGAAAAGACAAAAAAAAGGGCAACCCAGACTTCCTTTTCCTTTCAATCTTTCTTTACTCATCAATAAGCTGAAGGTAAAGAATATTGGTAGAATGTATACCTACCAAGAAGTGAAATAACAACAGCTGAGTTAATTGCATGTTATTTCCATGTTAAGACTGAAATACATAGCTCAAGCTACAAATACAAGTTATCTGATAACAATGATTCTGCATGAATTAAATGCTCATGAATTTGTATTGACAACTGCAACTGTACAATATAATAATGAGCAATAAAAGCCATGCTAATACTTTAAATTTTTTTATTCAGTATAAACAAATAAAAATCTCCACGAAAAGTCAAGAGAGAGACCATGAAATAAAATTTAAAAACCAGCTTTATATTTTAGTAATTTGAACAGCACTTTCCTTCCTACTGTTTGAACAAGGAGCTCTGAGTTTCATTTCTCACTAAGGCACAGAAATTATGCAGCCAGTCCTCTGTGTAGGTAGAAAAAAAGTACAATCTAATATTGGATATTTTGCTTTCACTGGGTTACACGTGAGAGTTTCTAGGAGTTTTATTATGCTCAGTAGATAGAATGGAATTGCAAAACCCAAGGCTATGGAAGCAAACAGTCAGTGTTTGAGTTTTTACTCAGACCTGAAGTCTTGTCACCCTGGGAAAGTTGCTTAGCCCTATCATAAGCCTTAGTTTCCTCATTCATAAAATGGGAGCAATAATATTTCTCTAATAAGATTGTGGAAAGAATTAAAGTGTTCGGCAGAATACCTGACCATGTGTAAGACCCAAATAAAGTATGTTAAGCTATAATTATTATTAGACTCTCATACACATAAGAACCATTTTGAAGCACAATCTGCCCCAAGGTTACTGTCTTAAGTCACTGTCCAAATTTCAAGAGCCAGATAATTACTGTAGGAAAAAAAAAGACCCATAACAATTCTAAGAGCAAACATCAATTAAATCCAACCATTCTGAAATTTCAACCTCAACCTAGCTGCTATTTAAAAGTTCTAAAAAAATCATTAACATGCTTGAGTTTAGATAATATTCTCCAAATGATAAATTATAAACAACACTATTATTCAAGGAGCACAACACTATATTTCACCATTGTACAATCTGGATTTAAAAAGTAAATGCTTTATGATTTACTGATATTTACAGAGGCTTGAACTTTTGGAGGAAATCTTAAAAGGCAAAGCTCTATACTCAAGGACATGATGTCTAGTACTCATAAATTCTGAACCTAAATGTTTTGTCTGATGATGTTCATAAAACAAAATCTTTACAGAGACAGCCATATTAAAGTTAAATTTAAATATGAATAAGCTCTGTAAAATTACATACATAATTCAATTAATCATTGTTTACATACATAAATTTAACTACAAATACATTTGATTATGGTCAAAATTGTCAACTGGGCTCTGAGTAATTCTTTCTTTGTCTAGACCAGCGGTTCTCAACCTGTGGGTCACGAACCCTTTGGGGGTCGAACAACCCTTTCACAGGGGTCGCCTAAGACCATCGGAAAACACATATATAATTACATATTGTTTTGTGATTAATCACTATGCTTTAATTATGTTCAATTTGTAACAATGAAAATACCTCCTGCATATCAGATATTTAGATTACGATTCATGACAGTAGCGAAATTACGGTTATGAAGTAGCAACGAAAATAATTTTATGGTTGGGGGTCACCACAACATGAGGAACTGTATTAAAGGGTCGCGGCATTAGGAAGGTTGACAACCACTGGTCTAGACCATTGTTTTTCAAATTGTAAGTCATGATCCATAAATGATTCATGAAATCATTTTAGTAGGTCATGATTAGAAGTATCCCAGTTAAAATTAAATAGAGTATGTGCCTATGCATACTGATGGATGGTAACTAGACTTATTGTGGTGATCATTTTACAGTGTATACAAATAACAAATAATTATATTATACGTCTGAAATTAATATATTATATGTCGATTATAACTCAATTTAAAAAAGGAAATCAAAGTCAGGATTCAAATCCATGCCTAATGACCATAAGCCTATGCTCTTGTCAGTACACCTCATACCATCTCCAGAATACCCAAATGTTTATGTTGAAGAAGTCAGATTTTCATATCCTGCTGAAGGTAGGAATTATGTCAGAAAAACTTACTGTAAAAAAGAAATCAACAATGTACATGTTAAAATAACTAACTAAATTAAATAGAGAAAAATATCAATTTTATCATGTATATTAAGGATTAGTATTTTTGTTTCAAATATGCATAGATATACACATATCTATGTATATGTTCTGGGTCAAGATGAAAACTTGTTTTTGTACTTCATTATACAAAATAGGAAATGGTTCTGGGATTTCAGTGCCAGTAAACCCATGAAAGTATAAATTTTCCTGAATTCTACATTTTTGTACATTTTCAAATGATTTTTGTACATTTTTAAATCATTGTACATTTTCAACGATTTTTTAAAAATCCATCTTTAACAGAGAATTTAAAAACAGAGATATATAGAGAAGCTTATGCTTTTGGTTACAGCCCCCCAAAATATGTTTTCATTGACATAGTACTTTATATTTCACCCAAGCTTGAGGCATATGAACTAGCATCAAAGGAAATTTGGTAGGAAACTTGGAGAAGCCAGTATCATCAATTGGAACTATTTTTTTCTATGCTTTGATCTTATTTTAATTTCTGTCTTTATCACAGTAGTTTATATATTTCCATAGTACACTGGCCAAATAATGATTCAGGTAAGCATAAAAATGTATGGACAAAACAATCCTGGTTGTTTTCAAAATTAAGAGCACTAACATTTATTCAACATTATCCACCTACTTCAGAGGCTTAATTACTGCACTTCTGCAGAAGAATTAGTAGTTATTTTCACCTACGTTCCTGAAGATGTAGCAGATGCAAAAGGCAAAGTAAGTGTAGAGAGGGGAAAGTAAAGTAATTGGGGAAAACAAATGAGTGTATGTGTTAGTCCTGCAATGTCCAGTACAAATGTCTGGAAACTCATCTCTAGTGATAGAAACTGTCATAAAAAATATAGAGCGATGCCATTGACACTATTCCATACATAAATATGTCTTAAACCCCAGTTCACTAAATATCCAATCTTGGGTAAGTTATTTAACCTGTCCGCATCTCAGTTTCCCCATCTATAAAACAAAAAAAAATAAATAAAAATATGTCTCCAAAGGACTGTTGAAAAGAGCATTTCAACTGATGCATATAAAGTGTTAATAAGCACATTCTAGTTTCCAAGAAATGCTCGGCAATGATTGTATTTAGGGACCAATGCTCATTGAAATGGTTAATGATTTTTATGAGGAAACACAGTTGAATGAGCTGTGTGTATTTTTAGAAGCATGATTTTGGCAATTCAAACTGAGATAAGTCATCAAATGGTTACAAACATAGGTAGTGAAACCAGCAAACCACAAAGCTCTTAGAAAAATAGCTGGGACGTTTCCAGAGGGCACAATCTGTCACTGAGTAGTTTTATATTTCATTTGAAACTGATCTATTTTGGCAACTTCCCCAAATTCAACCTTAAAATATGATATAAGTTTTAACCTGGATAAAGAAAGTTTTATTGTTCTTGAATGTATAAATGCTTAAAGAACATTTGAGAATTTTATTACTTAGTTCCTTTAGATGTGTCATACTCATACTTTTTTAAATAGAGTCTAAGTTAATGCATGACTGGTGAATTTTTGGTGTAGCGATAATATTTTTATCCTTCAGTATATCCAACTATATAAGATGGGTCCATTTAAAGAAAGCTAAAAGAAAATGTTAATAAGATGATCATGCCCATTTCCATTTGGACAGTTCAATTGATCAAATGTGCCTTTTTAAGTGTATTTTTCTTCTCTTCATTTCCACAAATTAAGAGTTAATGGTTTTGAGCCCAGCCAGTGTGACTCAATGGTTGAGCATGGACCTATGAACCAGGTCACAGTTCAATTCAACCTGCCCGTGTTGCAGGCTCGATCCCCAGAGTGGGGCATGCATGAGGCAGCTGATCAATGATTCTCTCTCATCAATGATGTTTCTATCTTGCCCTTCCTCTCTGAAATCAATAAAAATATATTTTTAAAAGTGTTAATGATTTTTGAAACTACTGAGAAAATACCTAGGAACCTCATTATGTTGGTGAGTCAGAACTCAAAGATAACCTTCAAAATGATCCTTGTAAGACAGATACTGATAGCACATTCAAATAAGGGGACAAGAGAAAGGCAGCTAGATGACACAGCAGTATGTGGTTGAGCAAAGTCATTAACCTCAGACTCCTGGTACACACTTCAAAATGGATATGATGATATTAACTTAGAGGGTCCTTGTGAGACACACAGATAATATGCACTTAGTGTCTATTAACATTCAGTAAAACCCTCCCATTCAGCCTTTATGAAATTGCATCCACTGCCTCACTCTTCTTACTTAGTGCAACATAGAATAGCAAAATATGAAGTAGAAGCTACAAAAGGGTGTTTGGTTTTATTGAGATTCTAGGATGTAAAACAATATTCAACTAGACCTGGCTGGCTTTCTCAGTGGTTGGAGCATTGGACCACAGACTGAAGGGTTCAGGTTTGATTCTGGTCAAGGGCAGGAATTCCTGGGCCCCAGACAGGGCACGTGCAGGAGGCAACTAATTGATGTGTCTCTCTCACATGGATGTTTTTTTCTCTCTCTGTCTCTCCCCCTTCCTTCCACTCTGTCAAAAAATCAATGGGAAAAAATATCATCGGGTAAGGATTAACAGCAAAAAATTGAATTAAAGTAACACATTTTTGCGTAAGTAGGTAATTTCCCCCCAGACATAATGGTTATTTCCACTTCCTTCAGGTATATCAGCTACTTGAATTTTCCATCACCTTCCACATATATCAATAAATTCTTTTTTTCCCTTCATTTATTTTACATGTTTTTGTCTCCTTCCCTTCTTCTTGAAAAGGTGGTGTGGCATATTCCTCAGAAAAACCCTCATAGTGGCCTGAGTGCAGAGTTTTGTTTATTTTGTTCACTATACAATATCTGATATGAAGTAGAACATAACAGATATTTGCTGAATAGATTAATGAATCTCTTAACATATACCAGATAACAATTTTCCATACTTTAAGTTAATAGTTGGGCTTTTTTTCCTAAGGGGATTAGACCAAAGTTACTGGGTCTTTCCATGTCAGAGCAGAAAGCAGAAATAGCATATCACATTAAAGTTGGCCTACTTCGAGCACACGGTGAGAAAGCAGGGGTCTTTTTCTTTTTTTAATATTTTCATTGATTTCAGAGACGGAGAGAGAGATAGAAACATCAATGATGAGAGAGAATCATTGATCAATTGCCTTCTGCACGCCCCCCACTGGGGATTGAGCCTACAACCCGCGCATGCACCCTGACCTGGAATGGAACTGTGACCTCCTGGTTCATAGGTCGACACACAACCACTGAGCCATGCTAGCCGTGCAAAGCAGGGATCTTTAGAAAAGATAATAATGCTGGGGAAAATAGAAGTAGGAAAAGATGAAGACCAAATATGAGACAGATTGACTCCATAAAGGAAGCCACAGCCATGAGTCTATAGCAGTGGTCGGCAAACTCATTAGTCAACAGAGCCAAATATCAATGGTACAATGGTTGAAATTTCTTTTGAGAGCCAAATTTTTAAAACTTAAACTATATAGGTAGGTACATTGTTATTAACTTAATTACGGTACTCCTAAGCTTAGGAAGAGCCACAGTCAAGGGGCCAAAGAGCCGCATTTGGCTCACAAGCCGCAGTTTGCTGACCACGGGTCTATAGGAACTGAGCAGGTTTGCCGAGGAAGGACATTGTGGACATCACTCATTCATAGGGTTGGCATGAGTTGGAGCCAATTCAATGGCATATAACACACACTTTTTGTATATAGTACCTGTTGCCTTGCTCTGTATTGTTTGTCTCCCTATTGTCTTCAAGGAAAGAGATCCTTTCTTTAAGGCCTTTAGAGGTTGACATTTGTAAGGAAAATGTTAATGATATTAAGCCCTGGAACACTCTGGGTAGATTTCATTATCAGCTGCAAATTCTGACCTCTGCCTCAAGGCAAGTAATAAAAGACCAGAACAGTGAGTCCTCTGCCCTTTTGGTGCAGGTAGACAAGAAGGTGAAAGTAGAGAGTCAGCTAAAGACAATGGGCAGTTTTTCAGTTTTATCACTGGCTCCTAAAAGACTGAGCATGCTTCAAGTTTCTACTTCAGGATCCCACTGACAATTAAAGCTTTTCATCTTGGGGTTCAGAGACCTGAGAGGAGTGCATAAGGGCTCCTTGCATTTGATAAAAATAAAAGATGTGAAACATTTTGACAAGTTTTATTCTCATTGTACTAACATTTCTTACATCTTGAAGTAAAAGAGTCAAAAAGCAGGGTGGTCTATAAGCTATCACCCCATAATTTAGGAAAGATACTAAAAAAAGATTTAAGGAGGTATATATGGTGGGACAAAATAGGTTTACAGTTTAAGTATGCAAAATGCAGAATTTATTCTTGTATTCTTATTTGTTAATTATTGTATTATTTTCCATACAAACAACTATAAACCTACTTTTGCCCACCCTGTATTATAAAGTGGGGCAATGGAAAACATGAGTAGCAAAGCAAACAGAGCCCCCAGAGAGGCTGACATAGAAAATACATCATAAAGACACACACACACACACACACACACACACACACACACGGAAAATTATTTCTGGTAAAATGACTTTCTCTTTTTTCATCAACAATTAGTTAAAAGCTGTCCAGCAAGCAATTTACTTCACATCCACCTCTTCTTTTTTATTCCTAGTTGCATCACTTTAAACCACTGGCTCTCAACCAGTGGCTATTTTGCTCTCTTGAAAACATTGGACAATAGCAGGAGTCAGTTTTGCTTATCACTGCTGGGGGTGGAGGGCGCTGCTGGCATCTAGGACATAGAGTAGGTAGAGGCAAAGCATGCTAGGAAACATTCTCCAATGCACAGCTCAGCAGCAGCATAGGGACCATTACCATTCTACTTGTCCCGATGGCAGTGGTGACACCTGACAAAACCATGCCTTTACAAGTAAACATTCCACATTCACTCCCGTTCAACTGTTGAGGAATCTCATGTGGCTTCATGCTTTAGTGCGTCCACTCTAAAAGATTCAGATCAACATTTCTTTTGGTCTTATTTTCATCCTGAAAATACTGGAGAATTTCACAGATTTTGTTGCCCTTCTGTCCCATAGAATCCAGATATTTTTCTTATGTCTATCACCACCAGGCTCCAATGTACCTTCCGATGAATAGGCACCAGAATTAGTTCCTATTCAAAGAGATTGACCCCTTTGGTCCATCTTTTCAGTGCTTGGTAATAAACCCCAGACTTTAATTTGGGATAGAAGAAAGTACTGAATGCATGAAGTACTGGATAGCCTTGTTTTTTATTTCTTTCCATGAGAAGATTCATGTAAAAATGAATGACTTCATCATTGAGCCAGTGAAAGTTCCTCAGGGTCTGGATGTCCCCTCGAGTGATGCGCAATTTGAAAGCACTACTTAGGATCTCATCCGGTGGGCCATGGCCCAGGGCGTTACTGATTTCCTTTTCCATGTCCTCTGTAAGTTCAAGAAGATCATCTGTTCTGTTATCTCTCTCTTTTCCTGAGCAATTTTTTTTCTTTTGTCTCAAGTGTTGACATTTTCCTCCTGAATAAGCCATTGCTCCCACTGCCCAGGCAGAGTCGGGCTGACACTTCTTAGGACAGGTCAGGTTCCAGCTGGTGTCCCCTAATACCTTCATTTTAAAATCTAATTCCAACTGTCTTCTCTATATCTGAAATTCTCCCCTTTGGACACCTCTTTTCACTCCTCATTGGACATAGAGGTCCCCTTGTTTCAGCAGCTCTATATTGATTTGGAACAAACTGAGTTGTTCTGACTCCATGACTTTGCTCTTCCCCCCAGCCTTTGGTCTTTAATGTATCCATGTGACATCTTTGAGAACTATAATGAGTTGAAGTTACAGGAGGAACAGAGTTTCCATGAACACCTTCTTTAAGTCGCTCCAATAACCTTCAGTACTTCTCTCTTTCCTCTTTTTGAACACCCTCCTCCACAGTACAATGGGGATGCCTTAGACCCTTGCCACTCTCTTCAATAATCACTTCTGTTACAACCTGTTCCTGAGGTTTCCATATTAAGGAACTCTCTGGATTGCCTTTGCTATGGCGGCGGCCACCTGGTCCTCTATTATAGCCTTCTGAGTTCAAAGTAAACCCAAAGGAAGGCAGGGCTCTGCGAGGCTGATCTCGAGTTACTGTCACTCTGATCTTTGGATAATCACTTATTCCATTAGGAGATTTATTACCCAGTTTCAGCATGTTGTTCCAGAATCCAATCCGGAACCTGTCAGTTCACAAGATGAAGAGTTTGAAAATACCTCTCCTGAAGGAGCCACATTCCGTGTTCCATTATAAGCAGAAGCTACAGAAGCTACCATGGACTTTGTGGCCAGCTGGAATGGGAATCCAAACAAGCTGGCAGCATTGTAGAGACTGTTTTTCACTTGGTGAATAAAGCAATCTAATCTGGGTCTTTTGGCTGGTATTTCATCAGTGTCCACTGTAGAAAACAGAGTGCTGTTCGAGCGCCATCGCTTCAGCAGGGCCCACAGGGGACACTGACCAGTCGCAGAAGCGGAAAATGGTGCCGAGAATCCAACCAGCCATTTGCACATACCAAGCCGAAGCAGCAGCGGCAGCCAACACACCCCGAGACCAACAAACCCCAGAGCTGTCACCGCCGCTGCCACCTTTGCCGCCTCAGCCACCACAGCCAAGGCTCAGTGGTGGACTCCAAAACCATGCCTTGAAATAACACTATAACTATACTAATAACATTCTCTCCTCCATCGTTTGCTTACTTCAATCCAACTCGAGATTAGTTGCAAAGTTTGTATTGAAAGGGTTATTCTCATATGCTATAACCTTCAGTGGCTTTACTCTTAGAATAAAGTCCCAAATTCATAACCTATCATGTAAGGGTCTCAGATGTTTCCTTCCATCCTCTCTTTCATGGCTTTGTAAAACTACATATAATCTGTTTCATGTTACACCTTCCTATTTGTTTTTTTTTTCTACTGCTACAAACATATTAAAAACAAAATGAAATAAAAATTATTTCCCAAACACATTTAAATCATATTCCCCTTAAAGTTCCAGCTCAAATTTCATTTACTCTATAGCTTTTCCTGATCATTACAATAATGCTTTCCAATTTTGTAAATTGTTTATCTTCATAAAAATTATATTTGTGAATGCACATTCTACATTTGTAAAATAATTTGCTCAATAGCAAATTTGAGAACCAATTCAATTTAGCTGCCCTATTCACTTTTACCCAATCCATCAGGTTTTTTAATTAGGCTAATAAGATTTCACCTTCTATCATCTAAATCTAGATTTCTTAAAATGTCAAGTGAAAATATTTTTACATTTATAATATGATTTCAAAACCATACTGATTTAATTTGTAATATTTTAAATAGATCTATTTTTTTTTCTTTTCATGTTTCTGTGTGTAGATGTGAAAGATTTTACAACTCACATACTTATGATGAGAATATTGCCCAATATTCATTTTTTAAATGCTCTCTCCATGGCATGAATTTCTAATAAAATTCAGTTCCTTCTTAATGGTTGATAATACCGAATTTTTCCTTGAAGGGAGAGCTCAAGTGCTTTAAAGCCTTTTGGAAATATCTGAGAAATAACATAGTACTTGGAGCTATTTTCCAACACAAAAAAATATTCAGTGTATTTGAAACACTTTAAAAAAGGAAAATATGTATTATATTTTTTCAACTACTCTGCGATGATGTAACTAGAACACTTTTGTGTAGTAAAATGATTTGCTGAGACACTCCTATTTTACTACAAAATATTATAAGTATTCTTCTACTTATAAGTATTTCAAATACACTGGCTTTTCACTGTGAATATCAATGCCACACAGGGCTTAGCAAAACTAGGTTTACAGTTGCATTGTGACATCATTTTGAGTTAATAAAGTTCTTGTAATAATCATAACCTATGTGTCTTTCCATATGAACTGTAAACCTACTTTTGCCCACCCCTGTATATTATATAAAATGATCCCCAAACGTGTATATTAAAAATTAATAAATTTTTATTTCTTTCTAAATTTTAAATAAAATATGCATATGAAGAGACACTGTAATGATTTCTTTAGAACACCAGAGGATCGTCTTGTGTATCTCCCAGGTAGGTGCTCCCACTTTCTAGATTATGCTCTAATCTGTAATGCTTTCTTTATCCTCTAAATGCCTATAGGAGTTATAATCAAAATACAAGTATCATGCATGAAGTGTTTACCATCTATTAAGATGTAGTGAAGTACGTACACGATTAAACTATCTAATTTAACCTTAGAAAATAAGGGATTATTACAGTCCACGTTTTATAGTAAGAAGACCAGATTCATAGAGATTAAGAGCTTGCCCAAGGTCACACAGTTAATAAAGAGAGGAGATGGGAGTTGAACTCAGTATTTGTCTCACAGAAGCCTGCAATTTTAACTATGTTGCCAGAAATATTTTTAATATCTTAAGGGGCAGAAGCATTACTCTGAGAGAGCTAGCTTGGTAAATTTGCATTTAAAAATTAAAATGTAACCCAGCCGGTGTGGGTCAGTGGTTGAGTGTTGACTTATGAACCAGGAGGTCACAATTCAATTCCCAGTCAGGGCACATGCCGGGGTTGTGGACTTCATCCCTAATATAGGGGGCATGTGGGAGGCAGCCAATCTAATCATTGATGTTTTTGTCTCTCCCTCTCCTTTCCTCTCTAAAGTGGATAAAAAATATTTTAAAAATTAAAATAGAAAAATATACCATATTTTATATAAATGTAATAATTATAAGCCACTCAAACAATCCTAGAGATATTAATAGAATTTTCTGATTCATCCAGTCTCTCTTAACCCTAGTCCTTTCTAATTTTGCATGTTTATAATATGACTAGTGGCCCAGTGCACAAAATTTGTGCACATTAAAAGGGAATTAGAGGAAATATTTTAATATTGCTATTTGCCCTTTCTCTATAATAGAAGTGTCAGAGATGAAAGAAAATTAGTAAAATGTATATGAAAATCTCCCTCCTGTCAGAGTCTGGGGCATGCCACAGGACCCAGAGTCAAGTCCTTGCCCACCCACATGGCACCTCAAAATTGTGCGAGACCCAGACCCAGCCAACCCCACCCCTGTCAAGCCCTGCAAGACGAGGGGAACAGCCTCAGGTCCCCTGGCCTGGCATCGGGCAGGAGGCACAGCCTCAGGTCCCCTGGCCCTGGCACAAGGGCACGAGTGTGTGATGACAATTTGTATATTAGCTCTTTATTATATAGGATTAGCTTTGGTGTACAATATCTCTATTCTCAATAGATAACTTGTTCATATAAAGATTTTTTTTAAAATCTAGCATGAGCTTCATTAGGACAGTGCCTTAAAATTTATATATTTAAATGTTTAAATCACCACATAAAATTATGAATACTATAAGATATGTTGCAACAATATCACTGGGATTATTTGATTGATATATAATCATACTTGTAACATGTTGAAATTTAAAACATGTCTATTGGAATATTTCAAGGTGTTTGCTCTACTTTGGAAAACAGGAAGAGATATAAACAGAAGGAATAAAAATATTTTCATTGTTCACATACTGCGATAAATAATACTACATTTAAAAACAATGTTTCACTATATTTTTAAATAGTCTTGAATAGAATCAGTTACCATTTTCTTGATTTGTATAACCCTTAAAATTTTTCTATAAAATTAGAAGCTTATTCTCTAAGAAAGTATTGTTTACATGTTGGCCTTCTTTCATATTATACCAGGAAGGGAGCAGAATTATCACCACATACATAAATTAAAACAATGAATTAAATCTTGCATATTAAAATATGGTAGCAATTAAAAACCTTAACATGAAGATGAATTAAAAATCATGCAAATGAGCACAACAGGAAGGCCAAACGTTTTTGTTCTGGAGAAACCATAAATCAGGAAAAGGAAATTCATTTATGCCAGAAGGGAAATAATCACAAGTATGTTTCAAATCTCCTGATTTAAAAATGCTGCGATTCCGCTCAATCTGACCTACAAACCTTTTCAGATAATCAAATTGTGCCCAGCCCTGAAGGAACACACATGATATTTGTTTAAAAGGATGGTGATTGCCTTGTAAATTTCTTTTACAATGTTATTAACACGAGCTGCTCCACAGACTTGGCAAACACTGCTTATTTCTCTCACTGTCCCAGAAGGACCATAACCCGCCAATTATTTTGGGAATAGTTTATCAGAGTATGGATTATCTGGAGTTCCTATTTCTCTTTCATTTGGCCTATTCACAGCTCATTAGCACCTCAATAAGAAAGTTCAGGCTAAGGAAGGAAAGGCTGCAGAAATTTTAAAAAATTAAATTTGCTCCTTCTAAGCAGCATATACTGTCGAACCTTGGTTCTCGAACTTAATTCTTCTGGAAGGCTGTTCAAGAATCCATTTGTTCAAAAACTAAATCATTTTTTTCCATTAGAAATAATTTAAATTTAATCCATTCCAGACCACAAATGATTCCATGTTTTAACCTTTCTTAAATACAGTATATGTCTGATGTACTGTATAATCTATAAACAAATACTTCTTTTATTAAATTTATCAAACCACCTCCTACTTGCCTTAAATGAATCACTTTCAGCACTCGTTCCAGGGATGTCCTTCAGGAAGTCAGTATGTAGCATCTTGGCTTGTTCATATATCACTGCCTCTGAAATGCTGTCATAGGCTACCTGCTTTTCATTTACCCAAAGCAACAAATTTTTCTACCCCCTCAGTTGCCTATGATCATTGTTTCTTTCACACTTTTGATGGCCTCTTTATAATTTAACATTGTGTTAATCATCCATTTGCCAGCAACAAAAGCAAAAACACACAAAAATATTCACAGCAGAATTTCCTGAGAGGTTAACAACTGAGGTTTAGAGGTAAACTGACATCCATTCTCTCCTTTATTTGTGGCCCGAAAAATGTTTTTGTCATGCTGAAGGGTTGTCAGGTTGAGAACCAAAGTTCTGTTCAACAACCAACACATTTTTTTCCAAAAACAACTGGGTCAAGAACCAAATTGTTTGAGATGGGAGACTTTCAAGAACTGCGTTTTGACTATACAGCAAAGCATTTTAAAATGCTAGAAAAATTAGCCAAAATGGGGTCCACAAAGATATTTAATACACTGGCAATTTGCTTTTACTGATTTTTCTCCCACTGTATTGTCTGAAATATTGACTAATTGATTGGAGGTTTTAGCATCCTATAGGACTCCGAGTCCTTAATTTTTAGCATTTAACAGATATCACTTTCCAGTGAGCAATATATGAAACTGATTGTCCATATATTGAGCATTTTCAGTGTGGGGACAAGAAACTGAAAATCAGCTTTCCAAAAGAAGATTTCTGACACCTAAATAGTTTCTTGGGGAGAAAAGTGTTTGCCTGGTAAAAAGAATCAACTGGAAAGCTGTTTGTTTGGTTTACGCTTGCCTGTGCATTTGATGCCACCAATATTGCTGACTGTCCTCTAGAAACAGAAAACTACTTGAGGTAAAGAATAATTAGAACTGAAGCTTAGAGGACCGTGGAGGGGCACAGCATGGAGTACGGGGAGTCAGGGCAGAAAAAGCCACTGCTAATGAATGAAAGTATGACCACCTTTGCCTTGGTTTGTAGCCGGGCATGAAAGCACCAGGCCAAGCCCAATGCTCCCCACCCCCACCAGTAATGCCAAAGAACCATCAACATGGTGGCAACCCTGTGTCCAAGACAAGCAGATCTGCACGCTATGAATTTATGTCTGCACTAGGAAGTTCTTGATAGAACTCCTAGAAAACAGTGTTTTGTGCCCTCAGATGATATGCTCATGAGTTCCATGTTCTGTTTTTCAGAAAGACTTATGATTTTGTGATTATACATATTCATAAACATCCCAAAATTTATAATTTTTTTGAAAACACTAAAGATAATGTACATTTGGGGTCACAAGTAAGTGTTTTGATCATTTTTTAACAACCTGAGATATCTACATGGTAACACAGCCAGAATACTTACGATCAGTCATGGAGAATAACCAGGAAACCCATCCCAAAGGGTTGGTGATTTTGTTTATTAAGTGGAATTCATTCCTGGGATGCAAGGTTGGTAAAATATCCACAAATTGATGAACATGATATACCACATAAACAAAATTAAGGATAAATATCACATGATCTTATCAATAGTTGCAGAAAAAGCATTTGACAAAATCCAGGACCCATTTATGGAAGAAAAAAAAAAGCTTTCAGCAAAGTGGGAATAGAAGGAACATATTTCAACAGTGAGTCTTCAACAAATATTTATTGAGTGACTACCAAGGGTGATGTTCTGTTCCACACAATGGTAATGCAATCATATACAGAACAGACAAAAATACACTTCTGTATGGAACTAATCCTATTAGGGGAGGCATACTAAACAAATAAACAAGATAATTTGAAGCTGGTATGTGCTATGAAGAAAAGTAAAGCAAGGGAGGAGAATAAGAAGTGCCAGGGAAGGAAGGGGATAGCATGGATTTAACAGGATGGTCAGGGAAAATATCACTGAGTGAGTATCATTTGAGGATAGGACTTAAAAATTTGAGAGAGAGGAATATGTGGGGAAATGTGTACTGGACAAAAGCATGCAGCTGTGTATTACTTCAGTGGAATGAGAGAAGGTAAGAATGATGGAAGATAAGGACAGAGAAGAAATGAAGGGGGAGAGGGAAGTGATTTGTATGGGCTTACAAGACAGCAGGACTGCATTTTACTCTGAGTGAATGGCAAGCCACTGGAGGATTTTCAGCAGCAGTGTGATATGTGACTTACATTTTAAGAGGACCATGTGACAGACAAAATGGATTGTAGGTAAGAAAAGAGCCAAAGTAGGAAGACCAGTTGAAATGGCTACTTCAGTAATTCACACCAGAGATGACAGTGGTAGCAATGGAGGTGATGAGAAGCTATCAGAATTGGATACAGACTGGTGAAGGTGACTTGGCATCATTTTCTGACTGATAATATGGGATGTGAGAAAACGGGAGACTAAGCTGGACTCCAAAATATTTGACTGGGGCAACTGGAAGAATGGAGGTGCCACTTACTGTGATAGGAAGAGCTTCTGAAAAAACAGATTTGGAGGTTGATTGTTTAGAGCATGTTAAATTTGAACTAAGAGTAAATGATTGTGTACCTAAATGTGGAGTTTAGCAGAAAGATCTGTGTAGAGAGCACCTGGAAAGGCATATGAGCTAAACGTCGGCTGAGTCCAGTGGTGTCGGCAGAGCCACATCCTGCAAACATACCTTGTCAGAGGCAGGTATGTTGTCAGCCTGACCTTTAGCTTAGGCACCAGGGGGTGGGTTTCATTATCTAAGTTCAGCCAGGCACCAGGAAAGGACACAATTATCCAGGCTCAGACAGGAGTGACAATTACAAAGAAGCCACAAGAATGAAGAATTGCATCTTGATCTTTAACCATGATTTCACATAGTTTCCTTTGTCTTAAACTCTAGTAAAACTTCCTGGAATCATGCCGTATATAATAAATCCACTGCACTAGCCCTGGGTCACTGTCTCTCCATCCAAGAACAGTGTCCCACCTGGCCCCAGCTTTACTTAAAGTCTTTGTGTCTGTCTTTTTTTTTTCTTTTCTCAATCCCCAGCTGCCCCTACTCAGGTTTGGTGCCTCTCTAGCCATGCTGGCCGTGGCTAACCAGAGTTCCGAACTGGGGTAAACATTTGAAAGGCAATCACTTACAGATAGTATTTGATATCATGATGCTAGATGAGACCATCAGGAAAATAAATTGGGTCTAAGAACCAAGCCCTGATTACTGTCATCTTATATTTTAAATTATATTTAATCATTAAACATCCATAATGCATACACTCATGTTCATATGCACATCAATTTGTGGACTATGAGTCAAGAATAATTACTTTCTCGGTTTTACAAATGTCAAAACTAGCCATCGAAACTTTGAACATTGCCCTGGCCAGTGTGGCTCAGTTGCTTGGAATATCACCCCATACACTGAAAGGTCACAGGTTCAATTCATGGTAAGGGCACATACCCAGGTTGCAGGTTCTATCCCCAGTCAGGGCACACAGGAGGCAACCAATCAATGTTTCGCTCTCACATTCAATGTTTCTCTTTCTCTCCCTCTCCCTGATTCTCTCTCTAAAATCAAATAAAAACATATCTTCAGGTGAAACTTTTTTTTAAAAAAGCTCAGAATATTCATTGGCATTTTTCTAAACAGAAAAGTCCCTGCATTACTTGACTATGTATGGGAAATGATGTTTTTCAGTTGTTTTTTTTCTAGAGTTGGCTTAACAAGCCCCATAGCCCCTGTGTATTATTCACATAGACTGTAGGAAGTGCAAAAATAAAAAAACCTGGCATCAGGACGCAGAGCCCTACTGATCAGCAAGCTTTTGCATAAATAATAAAATTCCAGCAGCAAATTTTTTAAAACAAAGTTTAACCTTATCCTTATTTTACTGTGTTTTTTAAAGTCAAATCAAGTTAAAATGTTCTGCTACGTCATGGTCTGTGAGCTATGCCCTATGCCATCTTGCTCTCTGATAAAACTTGAATTCAAATATTATTTTTTAATAAAGGGAGAAAATACACTGAGAATTAAAGCACTGAAAAATGATTAAACAGGGATCAATAATAATAATATTCACTTACTAAAATTGGAATTGTATTAAATATTAATGGATAAAAATTTACTACTGATGACATATCATGAATGTCCATGTAGATTTTATGTGCCTGTTTGCCCACAAAAACAACCTTCATAGTTTCATACTACTTATTATACACTAGAGGCTCGGAGCATGAAAATTCATGCACTGGGGGGAGGGGGTCCCCTCAGTCCGGCCTGCCCCCTCTCACAGTCTGGGAACGCTCAGAGGGGGGAGCGACCTGGTGATCAGGGGAAGGTGTGCCCCATCACACCTCTGCTGCTGCCACTGCTGGCAGCGCAAGCCTCAGCTGGCTCTAGTTATCTGAGCCTCAGGTGGCCCTGGGCGGCTGGGCAGCCCCCCTCCATCACACCTCTGCTGCTGCCACTGCCAGCAGTGCAAGCCTCGGCCCGCCCTGGTTACCTACATAGGGGCTCAAGGGACTGGGGGACTCCAGAGGCAGGCACGTGGAGTGACCAGGCCCACCCCCTTGGGAATACTCGTGTATTCCCAAGTATTCTTGCTGTATGCCTGCCTCCCTGGTGGGGCTAAGGGCTGGGCACCACCATCTTGTGGCTGTGGGCACTGCCATCTTTATGGGTGGGGCAGTCAAACAGCATATTCCCTCCTTATTGGCTGTGGGTGCTGCCATCTTTGAGGGCAGGGCAGTCAATTAGCATATTCCCGGGCGGCGCTGTACCTCAGAGTCCCAGGGCTCAGCTGGTGGGCTGCATCTTTGAGGGCAGGGCAGTCAATTAGCATATTCCCTCCTTATTGACTGTGGGTGCCACCATCTCTCCAATGGTGTGAGGGTCAATTAGCATATTCCCTCTTTATTAGATAGGATAGAACAAAGTATAGTAAATATAGTGTACTACAGATTCCTACCACAAAATATATTAAAACTCTTGCTTAAATCTTTTCAGTCTAACATATATCTGTCCAATTGTATCATTCTTCAATCTAATATTCCAGCAATCGCCAACCTTTTGGACCTCACAAACTACCAGTGGTCCACAGAGCACAGGTTGGCGACCGATATACTCTTCCATCTCTTCCTTGCTTTCACCACTGAACTCAGATACAGCTGCCTCTCCCCCATCTCTGTCCCCTTCAATTCCATTATAGCATCTGATGCTATTTAAAGTGTCCACATTCTTCAAAGTATGTCTTTTTAAATCTGTGTTATAGTATTATTAAGGGAAAGTTCTGTTATCACACCTATCTCTCCACTCCCTCATGTTTTTTCTAGTTTGTGTGTGTGTGTGTGTGTGTGTGTGTGTGTGTGTGTGTGTGTGTGTTCCCAAGTATTCTGCCCTTGGACCTCTCCAAATTTACTGTACTACTGTACTTCATTTCTCTCTGTGAAATCTCATTTACTTGTAAGGATTGCTCTGATATCTCTTTCCATCTCAGTTCCTATGTTGTATGTCTTTGTCACTGGTCTTAACTAATACCTTGAGAATAAACACTGGTTTCCAAACATAGTTAGATAGCTCCACATACAGGAGACACAGACTCTACCAACTCAGCATGGCCCTTTTTGTCCATCTTTCTAATACCAAAATGCCTCTAGAATTAGCTCCTTAAATGCTGGGTATAAACACAAATGTCCATATTCAAAACCTGGCAATGGCCTTCTCTAGCCTTCTGAATAAATGCACCCCTTAGCAAAATATTAGTATGCCCCACAATTTGTTTTCAACCTTCCTTTCCAGTTGCCTCTCCCACTTTTCCCCTACCACCATATACCCTACATGTCATTTGCAAAATAAACTAAAGATTCATAGTTCTGTGTCTTTCTCATGTAGTTCCATAAAGTGGTGTGATTTTTCTGTGGGCATATCCTCCTATGAAAACCATACTTACCTATCAGGGCTCATCACTCAGTTACACCTCCTATAACTTTCTAAGTCAAGAGTTATGAAGCTGTGGTTTGTACTCCCAGGGAATTTGTATGAGTATCTATTATATTTCTTTTTAAAAAGTATATAATTTTACAGATTTCAGAGAAGAATGGAGAGGGAGCAATAACATAGAAACATTAATGATGAGATAGAATCATTGATTGGCTGCCTCCTGTATGCCCCATACTGGGGATTGAGCCCACAACACAGGCATGTGCCCTGATCAGGAATTGAACCATGACCTCCTGGTTCATAGGTCGACACTCAACCACTGAACCACACTAGCTGGGGTATTATACTTCTTCATTCTACTGTGCCTAAAAGCAGTTATGAGTATCTCCTCGTCTAGTCCACATGGAACTTGAAGACAAATCAAATGACACCTAGTAGTTAGCACAATTATATCATCAAAAAATACTTGCAGGGTTAAGCTATCAATGTTTGAACTTCACATACTTCACTATCATGTAAATTTTAAAGTACTATTATAAATTAATAATAAATGTTTACAGAAAGGCCAGAAGATATAATTTAAAAGCCATGGGCTTAGGAATCCAAGATGCCTGGACTCCATTTTACTCCACTTAATAGCTTGGTGATTTTTAGAAAAATCATTTAACTTTTCTGTAAATTGGAAGGTTGATTGGTGATAAACATTACACACACTATCTTCAAAGCAACTGCCACGTGCTCCTGCCATACAGTAAGTGTACAATGAATGGTAACAAAATGGTTATAATAGCAATCAACAATGATAACATGTATGTGTTACCATTTTGAAAACCCTGGTCTACTCTGAATTTCAAGAAAGTAAGCAAGACGCCGAAACCAGTTTGGCTCAGTGGATAGAGCGTCGGCCTGCGGACTGAGGGGTCCCAGGTTCGGTTCCGGTCAAGGGCATGTACCTGGGTTGCGGGCACATCCCCAGTGGGGAGTGTGCAGGAGGCGGCAGATCGATGTTTCTCTCCCATCGATGTTTCTAGCTCTCTGTCTCTCTCCCTTCCTCTCTGTGAAAAATCAATAAAATATATATTTTTTAAAAAAAAGTAAGCAAGAGAAACACATTGATTGATTAGGTATCGAGAATTACTTAAAATGAAACAAATAACTTTATTTTTAATGAAGACTCATAATGGTACACTGTGAAATTTTTCTTCTTCAAATAATTTTAAAATAAATTACAAAACTACGGCCTACTCTGCTATTGCAGTAGTGAACACTGAATTAATCTGAACAGATTCTGTCAAGGCCAAAATCATTATAATGTTAAGACCGTGTTCTTGTAAACAGAGGAAATGTGTGTAGGCGAGTGGGAAAAAATTTTCATCTACAATACATTCCACAGGATGTACTTAGTTTTTCTTGACAGCCCAAACATAGAATTGCAATTATCTGCCAGTGTGGATAAAGGTACATGTATAGAAACAATTTAAGAAAGTATCCTCAGAGGGAAAGAAGGTTAGGGAACTCTATCACAAGGTGAAGGGATTGAGAAATACAGATTGGAAGTTACAAAATAGTCATGAGGATGTAAAGTACAGCATTGTGAATATAGTCAATAATCTATATCCTATATAATAAAAGTCTAATATGCTAAGTGTCTGGTCGACCGGTGGACTGGTCGCTATGACGTGCACTGACCACCAGGAGGCAGATGCTCCAACTGGTAGGTTAGCTTGCTGCTGGGGTCCAGCCAGTAGGGACTGAGTGAGATGGGCCAGACATGCCCTGGAGACCTCGCGCGGTCCCTACCCAGCTGGCCAACCTCCTACTTCCCTCCCCAGCTCCAATCTTACACCAGTGGGGTCCCTCAGCCTGGCCTGCACCCTCTTACAATCCAGGAATCCTCGGGGGATGTTGGAGAGCTGGATTCAGCCCAATCCTGCAGGCCAGGCCAAGTGATTCCAGTGGTGCACGAATTCATGGACTGGGCCTTTATACTTTATAAAGTATACGATTTTCTAACCACTATGCTGTAGATCTGAAACTACTACACAATAATAATGAATGTAAACTGCAATTGAAAACATTTTTTAAAATTTATTTTTAAAAAGAAAGTATCCTTAGCTACAAGTGAGTAGATATAAAATGGTTAACATTTCAGTCTCAATATTACTCATGAGTAAAAATCATCCTAAGATATTTCTCTCTTCCCTCAGTTCTTAAATTTGGCTTAGGTGACTGCAGAATGTTCTTAGTAATGTACAGCTCAACATTATTCCATGAATTATGTCTGGTTCATACACACTCTCAATTACCAGATATCAAACTGTTAATCAAACTTAATTTCTTATTCCAATTAACCATAACTTGACTTTTTAAATTTACATGCCTACATACAGACACATATATAGACACAGTTCACTAGGTTTTTAGTGTCCAAATACTACCTTAAATAAACATGATACCTAAATATAGTATATGTTACATAAATATATCATTTTTATTTGTTTACATAAATATATCATTTTAAATCAAAAGAGGAAAGTATATTGTGTTTATAGTGATGTTATTGTTAAAAAATAGAGATTGCTTGGAAATTTCTTAGGTATATATTGTACTGTATGATACAAGTACCATCATAATTTATGCGAAAATGTGGATATTATCTGGTAATTACTTTTTTCTACTAAAATAAATAAGTCAACAAAACGCTTTAAAAAAATTGAAAATCATACATTAGATTGACCTAGGTGGGTCCTCTTTTCCTGTACTTTACAAAGTAATGTATCCAGATAAAGAGCTTCATTTTACTAAGCTTATTAAACTCTGTTTGTTTTTATAAATTGTATGATGCATATTGAAGGCCAGATGTCTATAACAAGAAAATATAAAAATGGAGAATTTAATAATAATCTAAACTATGTAAATGTATGCTATTTACTTCTCATATGCTTATTTGCTTATAGAAGCTGTAGAGTATGAAACTAACTCAAGCGAGCATATGTATCATTAATTTCTTCTTTATTCTAAAAAAACAAACAAACAAACAAAAACCCTCAAGGTCTTCCTATGATAAAATGAAAAATGACAGGAAAGAAAAATTCTATGATATGGGAAATAAATACATTCTGAAAGTCAATTTGTCATTGTTTTATGACACATATTTATCTTCATATACGCAAGAGCACTGAGAATAGCACTTTGCTTATAAGATGTACTCAATAAATGTTCAGTAAATGTTGAATATATCTAGCTCTGGAACAGAGTTTAAAGTATTGCTCTAGAAATATCTGATTTATTAGTGATAACCCAATTTACACTAAGCATGACTTTGATTGGTGTGGGGCAGTCTCTTTGTAAAGCATCTAATTGTAATTTATATAAGATAAAAAGTATAGTGGATGTGAAAAATATTTTTCAAGAAAAAATAAACATTTCTTGACTAACAAAAATTATATATTCAAATGCACATACCCCTATATAAACACAAATAATACACCTATATAAACAAAAATAGTATTTATATAGTGTAGTTAGAACACTGCTACATTGTATCTCTTATTCCATTAAAGATTTATGTGAACAAACCATGGAAAATCATTAGAATCATTCAAAAATTACCAAAAAAAAAAAATTCTTAACACGTGTTCAATCTACCCCACTCTGTGTAGCAACTTTGTGGTTTGGATGAGATTAATCTCAACCCAAATCCAGGGATGAGCCCTGATTGATATAAGTGAATTGTCCTTTCCACAGTGATTGGCTAAGAGACATGTAATATAAATCCACATGCGTGGTTTTCTGCTGGCCACACAATATAGTAATCACAGACACATGACCTAACATGTTCAAACCAAAAGGTTGCCCAGATGTTTTATATGATTACTGAGAGTAAAAGTAAATTTTCCCTTGGAAATAAAGAAGAAAAGAACCACTGGAAGATTCTGGTAGCCATCTTGGTATTGTGACAAAACCATCCTAGAAAAAAAATCAACTACTTAAAGGAGGTAGCGGAGGAGGGTAGAACCAAGAGAATGACAGAGAAATAGAGCTGCAGTGTGATGACAATGTGAATATGTGGATTAAATTTAAACCATTGTTCTGGAAGTTTATGCCACATAAATAAAAAATTCCCAAAGTATAACAATAAGAATTTTTAATGGATTAAATTGTCACATATGGGACAAAGGAAGAAGATGGCAGACAATCTTGCACCTTCTCCCAGGGCCAGATTGGAAATACAACTAAATTGGGGGATATTCACCCAAAACTACCAACTGCGGTCCACCTGAGGAGGAGACATATTTAAATGAAGGACATAAAATACCTGGAGACAGGTAGGAAGGGGGAGGTCGATAGAGGGGCTGACCCACCTTCCATGGGCTGCAAGCCAAGTGTTAGGAAGGATCTCTTGCATACAGAAGTGTTATTTCCCTGAGAAGATCAAGGCTCAGGACACAGACTTGTCTCCACAGCCTGGGTTCAACAAATCATCAATGACAAGTGCTGGCAAGGATGTGGAGAAAAGAGAACCCCAATATACTTCTGGTGGGAATGCAGACTGGTGCAGCCATTATGGAAAACAGTACAGAGTTTCCACAAATAATTAAATATTGAACTGCCATTTGACCCAGTGATCCCACTTCTCGGAATATATTCTAAGAGACCTGAAAAACCAATCGGAAAAAAACATATGCACTCCTATGTTCATATCAGCGTAATTTACGATAGCTAAGATCTGAAAACAGTCAAGTGCCCATCAGTAAATGAATGGATAAAAAAAACCCTGCTACATTTACACAATGAAATACTATGCAGCTGTAAAAAAGGATCTCTTACCCTTTGCAACAGCATGGAGGGACTTGGAAAGTACTATGTTAAATGAAATAAGCCAGTGAGAGAAAGACAAGTATCACATGATCTCACTCATAGGTAGAATCTGATAAACAAAATAAACTGACAAACACAACAGACCCAGAGATATTGAAGCATGCAACATACTGATGTATTTCAGAGAGGAGGGGTAGAAGATGGGAAGACATTAACTAAAGAATGTATATTCATATATGCATAACCCATAGACACAGACAATAGTGCGAAGAAGGCCCGGGGAGGACATGGGAACGGCTTTGGGGGAGTCAATGAAGGGAAAAAGGTGACTTCTATAATACCTTCAACAATAAAAGATAAATTAAAAAAAAAGTCACATGACTGCTCTAATATTTGGGTATTCTGTATAAATGTATGTGCATTTAAATTTGCCTCTTTTAGGAAAATCAATTGGAAATTTTATTATTTTAACAAAAGAAAGCACAAATAGGGCTCTACGGAAGCCAAATGCATTTTTACTTAATACAAATGTAAAAAGTAAAAGCTGGTACCATCTAATTTACTGTTGCAATAGACTAAATATACTCTAAATGTATTTCCAAAACTACTACCTAAAAGGAACTTACTCAACTGAGAGAATCTGACTAGTTATATTTTAAAACACAGAACTCTATAAATAGTTAAAATGTACTAACTCAATTATTTCTAATGAATTTCATTACATCTATGGAGAAAATATTAAAGTCATAATATTATTTTTCATTTTCATAGTTCCCTTTCTAATACTTAAATAAAAACACTTTCTGCTCATATAATTGCTAAAGCACCACATTAAACTTACTAAGAAAAAGAACACTTTTTAGGTTCAGGTATGTATGTGATAGGGAGAGATAAAATGACAGAATTTTAGCATAAATTGTCTTGAAATAATTACCTGGGTTATTCTGTTTCACAGTGACTTTTTTTAGGCACTATATTCAAAAACTGAATCAAATACGCCTTGTATATGCCTTATGCATAGTTTGGGGTTTGAGAGTGTGGGGGCCAATTCAAGCCATAAGATGACTAATGCCGGATATTACATTGTTAGTCTTTCCTTAATTAGTTTATGATCTTATCAATGTTAAAATGCAATTATTTTTCATAGGAGGTTTTAACACATAAACTTTATGCATGAGTTTTTCATTACTGTAACAAGCAACATTTTAATTTGTACTGAATAAATATCAGGGAGTAAGGAGATGACAGATCCTAAAATATTGAGTAGGCTGAATTATGTTTGAGACAAAAACCAAGAGTGAGAAGGAGCCTCCTATCTCAGGGTTATACTTGTTATATGGTTAAAAAACGGTTGATTAAACACTGACCTATTTTATCTGTAGACACATCCCTTATGCCTACCAACACTATTAAGGGACTTGATAGAAAGAAAGATGTTGGCTCTTACTGGCCTCTTTATACCAAGAGAGAAAGATGCTCATGCTAAAAGTCGCCTCTCTGAAGCATACAAAAAAGAAAATATAGCTTTGTTTAAAGAGACCTTTGCTGCCTGTGGCTTCTAATGTAAATGACTTGAGAAGCAGATCATTTTTAGCCTGATAGTACTGGAAAAGCCAATTTTTTTATTCTAAATCTAATGAGCATAAGTAGAAGGGAAAGAATTTAAGACTTAAGTACTAAAAAATCAACTCTAGTGCTTCCCTAAAGCACTTTTCTGATAAAGTAGATGATCACTCCTGTCATGAAGAAGTGGCTCAGATGTAATCTACAGTCCAATGGTAGATTGACTATGCCTTTTATCACAACCCTTCAATGCAAATTGTCTTATTCAGGGGATGTGCAAAGCACGGAGACCTATTGAAGAAGAAAAAGGGCTCACATATGAAGACTAGCACTATACCAGAGGACTTTGGTTACTAGATTATAGAACTGAGAGAAAAAATACTCACGGTCTACAAATTGTAAAGAAATCTGATTTCTAAAGAAATCCCAAATCTGCTTTTAAAATACCATATTACTCAACCATAGGGTAAACACCAGAACTCTGAAAAATGCAATAAATAAACGATTAAAATGGCACAATCTCCTGAAACGGTATATTCTCCAATGTCAATCTCAGACATAATCAAGAAGACAACTATTAAGCAAGACTTTTAATGAAAAGACGGAAGAATAATCAGGGACTCCCTGACAATGCAGAATATATGTTTATTTCCATTCTTCCTTTTATATATATTTTAAAAAATATATTCTTATTGATTTCAGAGAGGAACAAGAGGGAGAGAGAGACAGAAATATCAATGATGAGAGAATCATGATTGGCTGCCTCCTGCACACCCCACACTGGGGATTGATCCTGCAACCTGGACATGTGCCCTGACCGGGAATCGAACCGTGACCTCCTGGTTCATAGGTAGACACTCAACTACTGAACCACGCTGGCCTGGCTACATATCTTTTAAAAGCAGGATATCCTGTTCTCTTTTACTTTTTATTTTGGGGTATCAGACTTGGTTATTTTTAAAATTTAATCGTAGCCCACTGGATCATGAAGCTCTGCATCACAGACTGATTGAAAGGGACAGCAGATCACCCAAATATCCTGACCTTGAGACTGGATGTCATCAATGAAAAATGTTAGACTCTCTTTTCAAGGGTGTTATCTGGGCATTTTTGAAAGTGGATATATGCTAAGGAGAGGATGTCACAATGTTGGGTATTCAAAGAGGAAGTCTGTAGTAGGCACAAACATGGAGCTTGTCCGCCCCATTTATTTTCTACCATTCCCCAAATATATTTAAGCTAGTGATTGGAATGGGATAGATGTTACCCTCAATTCTACATGTGAGCTTGGTTTTTGTGCAAGCCAATCTGGATAATTCTACCACCTTTGCTAGAGTGATATTTTCAGTTCTCAGTAGATGATCTCAGAGGTTCTAATCAGTGAGAAGCTCACACCTTTTGTTTGATATTTGGAGAAAAATATACTATCAACGCTTGGATGTGAACAAAGGAAACTAGAGCTTCCAAGAGCTGCTGAGGGAAGCCAGCCTATATGAAACTGACAAATCGTGGAGGGTGGGTTTGAGAGATTAAAAGAGAAATAGAGATGTCCTGATCCTATGTAATAAAAGGGTTATATGCAAATCAACTGCACAGTGGAAGGACTGGTCGCTATGATGTGCACTGACCACCAGGGGACAGACACTCAACGCAGAAGCTGCCTGCTGGTGGTCACTGCACTCCCACAATGGGAGCACCCCTCAGCCAGAAACTCTGAGCCAGGCTCACGGCTGGCAAGCACAGTGGCAGTGGTAGGAGCCTCTCCCGCCTCCACGGCGGTGCTAAGGATGTCCAGTTTAGGCCTGATCCCCATGGAGAGCAGGCCTAAGCTATAAGTCAGACATCCCTTGAGGGCTCCTGGACTGTGAGAGTGCGCAGGCCAGGCTGAGGGGACCCCTCCTCGAGTGCACAAATTTCGTGCACCAGGCCTCTAGTTCTATAATAAAACTCTATATTGAGGATTCCAAGATGGTGGTTAGCAGTACTGGAGTGAAGGAGAAAGTATGAGGGAGGGAGTGATAGGGTAAGTGTGTGGACATGCAGATGTGTGTGTGTGTCTGTGTGACAATCTGATTGTGTTAGAGTCTCAGGGATGGTCAGTTATCAAACTATACTACAAAGCCATTATAAACAAAACAGCCTGGTACTGGCACAAGAACAGGCATATAGGTCAATGGATCAGAACAAAGATCCCAGAAATTGACCCCACCATTATGGTCAATTAATATTTGACAAAGTAGGCAAGAACATAAGATGGAGCAAAGACAGCCTCTTCAAAAAAATGGTGTTGGGAAAACTGGACAGACACTTGCAAAAAAATGAATCTAGGCCACTGACTAACACCATACACAATAATAAACTAAAAATGGATAAACGGCTTAAATGTAAGGCATGAAACTATAAAAATCTTTGAAGAAAACATAGGCAGTAAAATTTCAGACATCTCAATCTCACGTAGCAGAATATAATCAATATAAAAATATCAATATAAAAATATGCACATCAAAAGAAACCAACATCAAAATGAAAAGGGAATCCCCTTTATGGGAGAACATATTTGCCAATGATACATCTGATAAGGGGTTAATATCCAAAATATATAAAGTACTCATACGCTCAAAAAAAAGAAGACAAACAATCCAATTAAAAGATGGGCAGAAGACCTGAACAGACATTTCTCCAAACAGGACATATAAATGGCCAAGAGACATATGAAAAAATGCTCAAAGTCATTAATCATCAGGGATATGAAATTAAAACTACAATGAAATATCACCTCACACCTGTCAGAATGGATATCATCAATAAATCAACAAATGACAAGTGCTGGCGAGGATGTGGAGAAAAGGGAACACTAGCTCACTGCTGGTGGGAATGCAGATTAGTTCAGCCACTATGGAAAATAGTATGGAGTTCCCTCAAAAAAATTAAAAAAACGGAACTTCCGTTTGACCCAGTGATCCCACTTCTAGGAATATATACTAAGAAACCCAAAACACCAATCAGAATGAATAGATGCACCAGAATTTAAAATAGCTAATATTTGGAAACAACCCTAATGCCTATCAGTAGATGAGTGGATAAAAAAGCTGTGGTACATCTACACAATGGAATGCTATCTAATCTAATAATAGACAAACATGGTAATTGACCATACCTTCGCTAGGAACTTTTACCCTTTGAGATAGCATGAATGGAACTGGAGAATATTATGCTAAGTGGAATAAACCAATCTGAGAAAGACAAATGTCACATGATCTCACTTATTTGTGGAATGAACAAAATGAAATGACCAATAAAATAAGATCTGAAGCATGGAGGCATGGAACAGACTGAGGTACCTTGATGTGGGGGTGGGGGGACACGAAGAGATGAATCAAATAACTTATATGCATGGCCCATAGACATGTGCAATAGGTGGTGAAGACACAGGGGGTGGGTAGGGACTGGGAGGAGGGGGTAAAGGGAGGGGAAATGGGAGACATCCATAATACTATCAACAATAAAAAGTGTTTATATATTTATAAAAATAAATAAATTGTAAAACTTTATATTAAATCCTTGATCAAAATTTCAACTTACTTTTTACTGAGTTATTAGATTATTTTTGTTGCTTAAGTAAGTAGGTTTGAAACCAATAGCATCCTCAGTAACACAGGATATAATATACTTTAATGTTTTTCAATTTAATAAATCTTTAAATAATCAACAATCATTTTAGTATGCACTCAGCATCCTCTGTGCCAAATATTCTGATTTCAAATTCAATGCTTAATTGTTCAGTTCACCACATCTAGTTAATTGCTGTTACTCAAAAAACATTATCATTAATGCCACTGATGCTATTATCAACAAAATGAATACAATTTGAATTGGTTCACTTATTCATCAAATGGAAATTTTTAGAAAGGATCATCTTATTAAAATCAGGATGCCAAAAGAGAATACATAATTTTTTTCACAGGCTGGCTATAAATTACATTTTTTCAGAATAGTTATCTCTCTCTCTCTCTCTCTCAAATAAGTAGATGGTAATATAATCTGGATCCCTTGCAGGGAAAAAGGTATTGAAGTCAACAGCTGATGGATTTCATAGCAATTATTCTTCATTACCAGTTGCCTAACCTTCATCTTTCATTTTCACTTTTTATTAAATTTATTGGGGTGACATTGTTTAATAAGATTACATAGGTGATTTTTTAAAGTTGCTTTTCTTTTACCTTTTTACTTTGAGGTTACCTAATTTGTAATTTCTTGTCATTAAATTGTTTGTATAATTCATTTACTTTTAGTAAATAGCAAAGAATGTGTTTAAGTGTTTGTGAAACATAACCTTTATTCACTAACTATAAACCTAAGAACACTAAGATCAACATCTAGAAAGTACCTTAAGCTAACACAACAGAAAAAGCCTAGGAATTAAAAAACGGGTATTGAGTCTCATATCTATTGCTTTCTAATTCTTCTTCTGTGAGCAAATCATTCAACATGTTCTTAGTTTATAGAGTTAAATTCCATCTCCTATATCTCAAGCTCATTGGGGGATAAAATGACACAAAGTATATTGAAAGGATACAAACATGTTATAAAACATGAGGAATTCTTTTTATCCATAAAGAAATTATGTATTCTTTAGCTATATCAACAGAATTCCTGTCGCTGCATGTTCTTGGAACGGCTCAGTTCATGTGGCACTACTTTCTTTCCTTCCATGAACAACAACTTTTAGTTGAAACATCAACTTTTTTTCCTATTTCTCACTCTACTAAATTTTATATATGGATAACACAGCATGAAGCAATTACCTGATGTACCATAGAAAGGAAAAATTGTCCTTGCTTCCCAAGTCCTCATAATCTCACCATATTTTGTTTTTGTCAGGGGTTCATTACTATTTGAGGACAATGAACTCCTTTGAGAATATGACATAAAATGTGGAGCCTTTACTCAAGAGTAGAATATATTTAAATTTAAAAACATTTTGAAGATTATGTAAATGGGGATATGGACACTATTATGCACACTTCATGAACTCTTAGGGTCTTATGAAATCTAATGATTACTATATCCTTTTACCTTTTATAATCTGCACTGACCGATTATTTTGTGTCCAGCTAAATTTCTACATCCCTCAGTTGTTACTAATGTCAACCAAATCCTTCAAAAAATTGACTAATAACACAATCACACATGTATTAGTTCCCAACATCTTCTGGTTATATTTTTAAATATGGAACCTCATTATATAGTGTACTAGTTACTCTTTGGCTAGCATTCATATAATATCCTCAATTAAAATATAATTTCTTATTTTGCTTTGTTTATTGATTTGTGACTTTTGAAGATTATATCACTCATTACTTCCTTTTCTTGCTTTTCATTTATTGAAAGTTGAAAATGTATATGAGAGGATTTTTGTTATTAAAAATAAAAATATTTGGAGGATCCAAGATGGCTGAAGAGTAGGTCGAAGCTATACACATCTCCTCCCAGTGCCAAACCAGATTTACAGCTAAAATACAGAGCAATCAACCTCAATGACCAACTGAAAGACTGCTGAACAGTAGGATTATATTCAAGGATTTCTAGAAAAAACTATACAGAGACTGGTCAGAAAGTTGGATATGCAGAAAGTGCTGGCCCCTACACCAAGGTTTGGAGTCTGACAAGCTAGAAGGACATTTTGGCTACTAAAGCCCCCCCTGGGGAGAATGGTGCCTCAACCCCATGCTGGGACCCCAAACCAGTGTACTCAGGCAGCTGGGAAGAGGAACCTGCATAGCATCTTGGGAGTGAAAATCAGTGGGGACAGTGTCTACTGGGAATTTTTTTAAGAGGTAAAAAACACACAGTACATGGAAACTGCCTTAACTTTTTGTTTTTCTTCTTTTTTTGTTGACTGACTAAAACTGATGAACAAATTCATGTCCAAATGTTCTTAAAATCAAGGGGAAAAAAGATACTTAGGAATTCAATGTAATTCAACCACGGTAACAGAAGGGTTCTTAATTTAATGTCCGGCTGAGAGAAAGTAGAAAGTCAATAAAGATATCTAAAGAGTGATGAAAAGGTAGAACTGTCTTTCATGAAAATGGAAGCACTATTTTGTTTATTTGGCTGGGAGACAGATTTAAGGGGAGAATAAGAAAACAAGGGTTATAACAGTCAAAGTAAGAGAAAGTAATTTTAAAATTTCTTGGAAATATTATTAGTAATCATTTTTTTCACCCTCTTCCCACAGCATGTTGCAACTGAAATCACCCTAAAAAAGTCTTTGAAATCATTAGCGTTCATTTCCTTTTGCCTAACTGTACTCCTAAAAAGGTAGCTATAGTATTCCTATGTTCTTGATTCATATATATAATCATGAAATTTAATTTGCTAATCATAATTTTTAAATAATTTTAGTGAAATAGACGAAAGAGAAGGCAGGTACCCTTTTCTCTCAATGTTACAATGCTAACTAGATTAACTGATTGTATTAATGACTCTTGGCATTACTTGTAATATTGTGGTACCAGATAAAAGTCTTACATGTATGCTTTTTAGTAAGAACATCAAAAATGACAATGTAAAGATAGAATGGCTTTAAACCTAGCCTGTAAAAATTGTCTCTCTACCTCTGGGGGTGCCTGGAAGTCTGCATTTGGACTGTTGGCTTAACTAAGGGTTGTGAGATTTAAGGTGTGCTTTTTAAGATCCTAAACTCACGTGATAATTGCCAGGGTCAGTTTCCTTACTCCTGCCTTGTAATTAGCCACACCAACTTGACAAGGCAAGCTTTATTACACGACCAAGGGGCCTTTCAAGGTGTCCTAATGAGAACTCTTTGAGCTCTGCCAAAGGCAAGATTTTCCTCACTCACATCCTGTGGTCCAATGGGGAGACACCATGCTTCCGTGCACATGAGTAAGAGCACATGGGAAGCTAGATCTGGAAATGGCTCTCAGACTTTTGATGCTTCTGTATCCTCTTTTTCCCTTGCCCTTCCACCTCATTGCCTTTTGATAAAAGTCTTTTATGAATATACTCAGTGGAGTCTGTGAGTCTTTTCAAATATCTGAATTATAGAAAACTTTCTAATGCATTTTTTCCTAGCCATAATAATCCTAGTTACCAGAGCTCATCTATATTTTCACATAGTTTTTCTATTTTATTAGATATTTAAGGAAAATTAAGGTACATACTTATGTTAATGAAATATACATATGTTTTATGCCAACAATTGCTGATAGATTACAAAGTAATCATTTTGAGAAAAACAATTCATTTAGCTTCAACATTCTATAGCATTCTTTTATTAGAAAAATACTTCTGCCATTCTAAAACACTAAATATATTTCTATTCTTACATCAGAAAATATATTCCTGAATTTTTTCAATATATTTTTATTTATTTCAGAGAGGAAGGGAGAGAGAGAAACATCAATGATGAGAGAGAATCATTGATTAGCTGCCTCTTGCATGTCCCCCACTGGGGATCAAGCCTGCAACCTGGGCATGTGCCCTGACCAGGAATTGAACCGTGACCTCCTGATTCATAGATTGAAGCTCAACCACTGAGTATGCTGGCTGGGCTATTCCTGAATTTTGAGTCGACTTTTAATTGTATCAGAAGAATCAAAATTATTCTGTTCCATAAGAAAAAGCTATGTTTTAAAAATTCCAGGAATTGCATATACTCAAATTTTCTATACATAAAAGCATTAATTCTTGCTTATCTTATTTTTCCTAACATTTTAGAAATTTTCTAACATTTAAGATATCATTCAGAAATTATAACAAAATTTAAATTGAGACTTCAAATGTTGGTTTTATCAAATGTTTAACCTTTTCAGCAAAAGTAATATATTGCCCTCACAGTTTCACCAAGGCAAAGGTTCCTTTTCTATAAATTACTTTATCTACTTTGTGCACTACTAAAATTTCCTCTTATGAAAAGACATCAAAGCTCTATAAATTCCTATAATTTAATTGAGAAGAGCACTTCCTTCACTTAAACTCAGGTATTACATTTTACATTGCTCATGTAGTTCATTTGTTAAGGGGGTCACACAGATTTAGTATTACTTCAAAAATGTGTTAAAACTTCACACAAGCCAATAATGTGACATTTTCAAATTTATTTAAAATAGAAATTCAATTTTGAGCCTTAACATTACACCTATATGTGTTCTCTCTCTCTCTCTCTCTCTCTCTCTCTCTTCCACTCCCCTCTCTCTGAGACACACACACACACACACACACACACACACACACTAGACGTTGTTGGGAACAGAAAATCATCATACTATTCAAATTACAGGGAGTAGTGCCCGGATCAGGTAGTTCAGTTGGTTGGAGCATCGTCCTGTACACCAAAAAGTTGCAGGTTCTGTTCTGACCAGGGCAGGCACACAGGTTGAAGGTTTGATTCCTGGTCGAAATCATGTGGAGGCATGTGGGAGGCAACCAATCAATGTTTCTCTCTCACACCAATGTTTCTCAATAAAAACATACCTTTGGGTGAAGATTTAAAAAAAGTTGGAGGGAGTAGTTTATGAATCCATATCTACTTACTGCTTATAGTTTCTTCTCTGGGATTAATTAGTTCTTATATCACTTTTCAACAATTCCTTCTCCAGCCTTGGTCAATAAATGATGATTTTCCTCTCTCTCTATTCTTTTTTTAAAAATATATATTTTATTGATTCTCCACAGAGAGGGACAGGGAACAAGAAACATTAATGAGAGAGAAACATCGATCAGCTACCTCCTGCACACCCGCCACTTGGGATGTGCCCGCAACCAAGGAGCATGCCCTTTACTGGAATTGAACCTGGGACCCTTGAGTCCTCAGGCCAACGCTCTATCCACTGAGCCAAACCAGTCAGGGCCTCTTTCTCTATTCTTAATGCTATTGAAGAAATAAAGCTTCATTGGGCAGCAAAGATACCAGAGTTGCCTATGTCTTCTATCTGTTGAACACAGGCTTATCCCCATGGCTATAGTAACGTCATTTACTAAAGTCATGACCCTGTTAAAATATTTTCATTCTTTCATTCACTTATCTCAGCATCCTAAAAAGTCCTGTTTAGGATGAACTTACTCAATGGAAGTCCTACGTACCTACTTGTCCATGTACCACTGCAGGATGGCTGTATAAATTACAGGTTCATGAACCGTATCCAATAGGCTTGTGAATCAATATTTTTACCACCTTTCCAACCCCTGAGATAACTTTACAAAATAAACCAGATGTTTAAAATATAGTCTATCCTACCTTGTAGTTTTTATTCTGTAGATCTCCTGTTCAAATAATGCAGATAGGAGTAATAATTTATAGTGAATAAAGGGAGAAGTTGTAAATCTCTGTCACTACACAGTTCAGATTATAGGGCCTGCTTCTAAAACCCTTAACAATTTATTAAGGTTATGAGGGCAGCACTAATACATATACCCAAATAGCTGCTTCCCTAAATAATGATGTTCACTTGATTCTATCCTAGAATGTTAAATATAATTGGATAATTGGACATATAAAAAGAACATGCTATTTAATCATTTATTCCATTAACAGCTTTTGCTTACCTACTCTGTGTTCTAGGCTCTGAGTCCCTTCTTTCTTAGAATTTATATTCATTAGAGGAAAACAACCGATTAATAAGGATGTAGTATAATGTTGGTAGTAATAAAAGCATGTAAAGAAGAGCGCAATTGTGGTGGTATAAATAGGATAGTCAGAAAAGTTCTCTCTGAGGACTGATTAAGGTTAGGAAGCAAGTTATATAAATATTTAGGGAAGAGCTTTCCAGGAAGAGGGAAACACATGAGTAAAATCCTTGAGTTGGAAGCATGTTTTATCTATTAAGAGAGATTACAATGTGTTTCTATGTGAATATGGAAAGTTAGCATTCACCAACATGTATCTGTCTACTTTCACTTGTTTAAAAAAAGAAAAAAAACTTGAAAAAGAGGGGGTGGATATAATAAGTCAGCAAAGGGTGGGTTTGAGATGTTTGGGTGGGATAAGTGCGCATTTTGACAACATGGC
>NW_006289235.1:1374646-1392562 GCF_000327345.1 Myotis davidii
AAAAGTATACAAGTTGCTTTGTTACAATAAAACTAAATGTGTACACACACACACACACACACACACACACACACACACACAAACACACAAAAAGTTAGCAGGCCAGTGCACCTGGAACTGAGTGATAGGGAAGACAGTAGGGGGAACTAGGATATGTAGGAAACAGAGCACATAGGGATTTTTAATTTTGTTCTTAGTGAAAAGTGAAGTTATTCCAGGTTCAAAGCTACTCCAAACATAGTCTCTACTTACTCAATTTGTAAATTCCTAAAGGGTAAAAATGCAGTCATATATGTCCCCTGTGCTTGCTTGGTTCATTGTCACCCACTCCATAATTGATACCACTGTTCAACAGGAATCATTGATTAGGATCACGGATTCTAGGTTTACAAGCAGCCAAAAGTCATCTTGGACAGCTATATGGTTTCTGCACGTATTAGGTAAACATGTTAGTGAATCAAGAGTCCAAAGACTGTTTCACTTTTACAATCGGTCTCATAATCTGGTCTGGGCTTAAGCACTTCTTCCAACAGAGTGCTCATCATCTTGGGGAGCCTTCTATTGCAATTTTGGGTATTTCTACTAGAACATTAAATAAGTCTAAAAACATATACGTGCTCTCATTAGTTTTTAGCAAGTGAAGTTGCTTTATTTCATTTTTATTTGGAAATGAATAGTTTATACATGAAGAATTCCAATCATTTAAGCCAATTTCTTGAGGGAATGATCATGTTATTTCCTATTTCATTTTTTTTCTTTTGATATCTTTGCATAGATATTTTAGCACTCATTGCATAGATATTTCAGCACTCATAAATGCTCATGCTTATGTACAGCTCTTCATATTTGAGACATGAAATATGAATATATTTCTTAGTGTTCTGTAAGTGGGTGAGGCCAATGAGCTAGGTCCTGAGGCAACATATATCACTTCGTGTCCAACTATTTAATTGCCAGTCAAATAAATTCCAGAGCTTTCTTTTCCTTTTCACAGTCACTGGCTGTTTCATCATGTCGCGTCACTGAACAACCACAATGAATAGATTCTCCTTGCTGATAGAGATAACATTAAACAAATACTGTTAAGTGGCTACTACTAAATCTCAACAGCAGTCCTTAACCTGCATATTGTGATACATTAGTAATTCTCCAAACCAGAATCGGATTATTCCAGTAAGCATCTTTAGTATAGTTGCCAGTACATAATAATTACTCAATAGCTGTTTACTGATTATATTAGGAGGCTATTTAGACTTACTGCCTCAATTTTGCAAGGGCCATTGAGTAATAATGGCTTATTTTTCTAAAAATAATGTTGGTAAATATCCAGTTACCAAGTTTTTAAATTTCCAATGAACAATATTAGCACCACAGAAGCAAAGATGATCTCTTATCTTGCATACCCAAGCCAATAATTAAATATGAAGTTATTAAATCAGTAAACTACAAGGAATATGAAAAATAGCAACAAAATAGAAACATTTTCCCTCTGAGAGAAATGTTGAAACAATAAAAAGTTTCACAGAATAGACTATTGCTTTTTCCTAAGACAATTGGTTTGAAAATGTTATCCTTTCCTACCAAATCATCCATTCTGTGGTTTCACATGAATATTATCCCAAGGGGCATGGCTACTTCTTCCAGGAACTTGGGAGGGAGGGGGAGAGGAGAGCAATGCACCTGATAGAGAATAGCCTACATTAAGTATACACTAGATATTTTCTTTGGCTTCTTTCTATTTCCTTAAATGTTCAAATGTTCTATTAAAGTTAATGGGATCCATGAATAACTACAAGTAAGGTTGTGTATTAAATTAATATATGACTTGGAATCCTAGTTATGGGCATGGGACTAGGGAAATGGGCATATACAGTCTGTACATCTAACTTAGAACAGAACATATAAACTATATAACCATTTGGTACTACTGGTAGAATATGTGTGAAGATACATGTGCATAAACATGCATATACATACACACATATATGATATATTATTATATTTCATATACTATTTGAAACTTTCTATTTTAACTAACCACATAGCAGAGCTATCTTTATATGGCAATAATTATGCCTCTATGGCATGAATTTTAAACGTTTCATAATGTTGTACTAAGTATATATTCCATAAGTTTTACCAATGGATATTCAGGTTTTATCTATAATAAATGCCCACAACTAACGTCATATTCAATTCTTATATCAGGAGCAACACAAGAATGCCAACTCTCACCACTTTAATACAGCACAGAATTGATTTCCTAGCCAGGGCAATTAGGCTAGAAAAAGAAATAAAAAGTCATCCAGATTGGAAAGGAAGAAGTAAAACTGTAACTATTTGCAGATGGCAGGATATTATATATGTAAAATCCTAAAGACTCCACCAAAAAACTGTTAGAACTAATACATTCAATAAAGTTGCAGAATACAAAATCAATATACAAAAATGTTGCATTTCCATATACCAAAAATGAACAAGCAGAAACAGAAATTAAGAAAACAATTTCAGCCCAGCTGGCTTGGCTCAGTGGTTGAGCATTGACCTATGAACCAGTAAGTCATGGTTCAATTCCTGGTCAGGGCACATGCCTGGGTTGTGGGCTTGATCCCCATGTGGGGCGTGCAGTAGGCAAGAGATCAAACATTCTCTCTCATCATTGATGTTTCTATCTCTCTCTCACTCTTCCTTTCTCTCTGAAATCAATGAAAATATATTTAAAAAAAGAGGAAAACAATTTCATTTAAAACTACATACAAAAGAATAGGATGCCTAGGAATAAATTTAACCAAAGAAAGGAAAGACCTATACACTGAGAGCTATCAGAAATTGTTGAAAGAAATTAAAGAAGATACACAAATAAATGAGAAAACATCCCATGCACATGGATTGGAAGAATTAATATTGTTAAAACATCCACAATACCCAAAGCAATCAATAGATTCAATGCAATCCCTATCAAAATTCCAATAGTGTTTTCCACAAAAATAGAACAAATAATTGTAAAATTTGTATAGAACCATAAACTTTCACTGTTAAAAAAGTGTTTTAACTATTTCTTACTTACATCATTGCACTCATCAGTTTATTGCTCTTAGACAAACTTCTAGAGGTATGAACACAAATCTCAGATTTTACATATTTAAAATTCTGTGGTTTATTTAAAAATTATGCTCTAGAAAGAAAACATCAATTTATTCTATCATAAGCCCTTTCACAATTCATGATATTTTGTTTCCTTATATTCTAGAAAACTGTGGGTATTATCACCCTTCCAATCTGCTGATCTGGTAGGTAAAATTGACTTCATTGCTTTATATTGTATATCATTCATTATTACTGTATGTGTGAAGTTGTGTGTGCATAAACATGCATATACATATATATTTATTTATGTATATATATGATTATATTTCATATACTATTTGTAAATTTCTCTTTTAACTAACCATATAGCAGGGCTATCTTTACAACACGGCAATAATTATACCTCTATAGCATGAATTTTAAATGTTTCATAATATTGTACTAAGTATATCTATATTAACTAGAATGTCTTTTTGTATACTTACTGATATATTGACTTTTTCTTTTGTAATTTTCTATCTCATGTTCTTAATTTTCTTATTGGAATGTTTTGCTTTCTCTTATTCATTGACTGAGTTACTTATATATGAGGGCTACTAATATTTTGTTATAAATGTTCCAAATAATTTCCTTTTTTATTATTTGACTTTTAACTTTATTTATGACTACACAAAATTCATGTGTACACATGAATTCACAAAAATTCATGCAAGAGACTTGGCCCTCACAGCCTTGGTGGCTGCCTCGGCCCTCACAGCCCTGGCTTTGTCCAGAAGGTCGTCCAGAAGGTCGTTTGGCTGTCCGGTCTAATTAGCATATTATAGTTTTATTATTATAGATGGTTCATGTATAAATTCTAACCAATACATGAAACAACTAGAGTTGCCTTACTAAATACCTTCACATACTCAATAAATAATTACTATAATCATAGGCTATGAAGCAATAAAAATAGTACAATTTTTTAAGAGCTTAATAAATACTTTCACATTCATTCCTGGCTTCTAGGATCAAGTGGGCAATGAGCAATTAGTAAATTAATGGTAATACTGCAGTGCTTCTAGCATACTTGTTCCTGAATTATTTGAGGTACCAAATAGGTAAAAGGCTTTAATTGCCTGGCTCACATGAAATTTAAATGATGAAATAGAAGAAGAATCCATGGGCACATCTTATTTCTAATTCCATTAATGATCTAAAATTCCACTTGAAAATGGCTTTTTGAGGTATTATAAAGTAAATTTTAATGTTTCAGAAAGAGAACTACATATCTCAGGAAGCAGGTAATTGTCCCTGGATTTAGCAATCTGACCCACAATATAGAAATTTCTAATTAAAGTCCTCCTTTTATAATGCTAATCTTTCAGCCATAAATTTCCTTGCGACATGCTATAATGAAGATGAAATGTACTAAGGTTTTAAATTAACCAGAGATCCCAGAGAAACCTAATAAACATTTTCATAAATGTTCACTGTAAGTAAATTTTATTGTGAAGTAATCCTATTGTTATATATAGCTCTCATCATGGGCATCATTACACCATGAGTAACTGAACAAATAGAAATAATTATTTAAAATGCTAATCTTCCAAATTGGGATTTGATATAGGTAAAAGAGGAGCATGACTTTTTGTAACTGAAACAACAGGCAGATGATCTGGAAATAAGGAATCACATAATAATACTTTCAACTACCATTAATTCTTTCAAAGATAGTTTTCCCCCAAGGGTTTATTTTATAACAATTCTCTAGTTTAAAAAATTTGATGTCTGCATTCTTATCATAAGTTCACCATCACCCAAAATATGAATGGCATGTTGGTTTCACAATAACTCTAAATTAATTATTCCTAAATATGATATCCCTTCAAAACAATTTTATCTTTTTTCTTTATAAGATCAGGGGAGTAAAGTTTTAGTTAAGGTAAAACATTTGCCAGTAGATCTGAGACCTGATTACATATATTTACCACACATTTGCCTATGTTGTTCTGCAAGTTTAATAAGAAGTTTTCATTGAATAAGTTTTAGCATTATTCCATTGTTGCACTAATATTATTCCTTGGCAAAGACCACAAACTAAGATGTAAAACTATGTTCTGATGGAATTATGTAACAGGGATAATTATACATGGGTAACTAATTATGCATTTTAAGAAATATATTTATAGAAAATAAGTTAGCGATCAAGGTTATTATCCATTTTAATTTTGATGCTACCACACTTTAAGTACGGTTTCATGAAAAAAAGTGTGATTAATAGTGATGGAGGAATAATTATTAAAATACTTCTGAGAATAAATACATTGTAATAAACAATAAAATCAAAGAAAAACAGGAAAGCAAATTACTGATGAATGTAGAAACTAGAAGTTTTTCTACAGAAAATGGAAAAATATAGTGAATTTGCTTAAAATATTTACAACCCTAGGATAGAAACCACATTTATAAAAATTCAGGATATCAGATTCTAGAGCCAGTATTTCTACTCTGTAACTTTAGTCTAATTATGCAATATCTCTGGACTTCAGTTTCTTCAACAATAAGGATTGAGGGAACTCAATCTACTTAATATTTTTCATATTAAATAGCATATATAAATTCTTCCCAAGTGAATTTGAAATGTCATGCGTGTTGGAAAGCAATTGATCACCTTCCAGAACTTACTCTACAATACTTATGGGCAAAGACATTCTCAAACTTCTTAGTCAATCAGTAGCCTGGGTATTTAAAGATGTGTAAAAGCTTACTTAAAACAAATTGCCAGTAAGTACAGTACTCATTACCGAACACCCATTAGGCACCATACTAGCCTTTGTTCAATTGATCACTATCCCTCATAAGAATTTTACAAATTGTGGCAGATTGTATTTTTCAAGATGGATACAACAAGATCTCAGATTCTAGGTACTCTTATTACAATGTAACAATGACAGTTCTCTATCAAGAGTTGGGTTGATGTTCGCTCCCCTAGAATATGAATGAAACTGTGACCAGGGGCAAATTACACTATGTGACTTTCAAGACTAAGCCACAAAAGGCAATATAGTTTCTGCTTGATATTCTCTGTATCACTTGCTCTTGGAACCCAGGCAGCATTTTGAGTACAAATTACATGGAGAGGCCACATGTAAGTGTTCTAGACAACTTACCTGACTGAAGTTCCAAAATTAGCCACCAGACATGTGAATGAAGAAGCCTTCAGAATGACTCCAACTTCTGCTACAGTCTTATTGCAACTGCATAAGAAATCCTGTCCCAGTTAGCACCCAGAATCATAATAGACTAGAGGCCCAATGCATGAAATTTATACAAGGGGCTCGACCCCCGCGGCTTCGCCCGGAAGGTTGTCCAGTCTAATTAGCATATTATACTTTTATTATTATAGACTAGAGGCCCAGTGCATGAAATTTATACATGGGGAGGAGGGGTCCCTCAGCCAGGACTGCACCCTCTTGTAATCCAGGACCCCTCAGGGGATGTCTGAATGCCAGGACTGCAGGCCCCTAATCACTGGCCTGCCTGCCTGCCTGATCGCCCCTAACTACTTGCCTGCCTGCCTGATCATCCCTAACCACTCTGCCTGTCTGCCTGATTGCCTCTAACCCCTCTGCCTGCCTGCCTGATCGCCCCTAAACACTTGCCTGCCTGTCTGATCACCCCTAACTGCTCACCTGCCTGCCTGATCGCCCGGGCTGGCTTTTGATTAGTTTAAGCCAGTCTTGGTTTCCCGTTATTGGTTTAGGTAAGAAGATGTGACATGATTCTATCAAATAAAATGGAAGGGAAAATATGCCAGGAAATGTGTCCTCACCCTTAAAAGAGGCATACATTTAGATTGTAATATAAACATGCATCAATCAATATAGATGGTTTCAACAACTTTGTAGCTTCTGGGGAAAGATTAAAAGTGTTTGAAACTTTGCAACTTGCACAGTTTTAGTAAGTTCACAGTTTACAAACATAACTAGAAGAAACCTTGGAAGAATCTTTTAAAGGCACCCTTTCAATAGCAGAGCACTTTATAATTATAACTTTCCTTCCCCACCAACAAAAAAGCCATAAAGTAAAATATTAAGTAAATCCCAACAAGATAATATTTTAAATGGAGAAAAATACTGCAAATTAAAAAAAACAAGTAACCATGCTTTTGTTTATATTCCATGTCATAAAAAATGGCTAATGAACTTAATGTATATATAATTCCTGAAAATTGATAATATGCTATTCTTATTGATAAAAATTGGGAAACATGAAAATTTCCTTGAAAAAGAAATCCTCCCAGTTCTTACACACATGTAAAGATGCTTACTCTCTCACACAGCAAGAAAAACTGCAAATATTTAAAATTTTACACACACACACTTAATATATGAGTGTAATAAAATGATTCCACAGATTTATTGAACTGATCAAATGAGATGCATTTAAAAACTACAAATGTTAGTTAAAGAAGAGAGGTGCCTCTTTCTAGCAAGATTTCTAGGGTTATAAATCTCTTTTATTATTATAAAATTATCAGATATAAGAAAAGTATGGCTAACTTTCCATAGCTTGATTCCCTTACTTTCTGAGCTGTTGAAAAGTAGAGGACATTTTGGGGGGCTCAACATATTTATTAAATGAATGTGGGATCTTTGCACCAAGCTGTTCAAGGGATATAAAGGTCAATAAGGCCTTATAGGCAGAAATAAAGGTATGTAGATGTTTGCTTTCTTGTTTCTTTTTCTGCTACACTGTTTCCAGGATAAGGCTGGTTTCACAATGCCTCTGGATGAAGGACAAGGCTCACGTGCAGTTAACAAAGGAGGAAGGGGACAAATTGATACTTGGGGGTACCTGTAAAAATCCAAGTGATACCAGTCTTATTGTTAGCTTGCAAGTAATGGGTATCTTCCCTGAATCTGCATCCCAAGGTATTAGGCAGTGGTAGGCAGAAAAACAGCCCCCCAAAGATGCATATGTCCTAGTCCCTGACACTTGCGAATGTCACATTACGTGGCATTGAAGAATTAAGGTTGCAAATGGAATGAAGTTTGCTAATCAGCTCACCTTAAAATAGATAGACTTTCCTAGATTATGCAGGTGGTCCCAATGTAATCATGAGTCCATTAAAGTGGAAGAGGAAGGCAGAAGAGTAGGTCAGAATGATACGAGAAGACTCAAGTTGCACTTATTATCTTTGAAAATGAATGGGGGCATGGGCCAAAGAACATGGGGAGCCTTTAAAAAGTTGGGGGGGGGGCGGGAACAAGGGAATGTAATCTTCTTTAGAGCCTCCAGAAGGAAGTCCTGCTGACACCTTGATTTTAGCCCAGTGAGGCCCATGTTGAACTTCTGAACTGTAAGATAATAATGTGTGTTGTTTTAAGGCACTAAAGTTTTGGCTATTTGTTACAGCAGGAAGAGGAAACTGATTTAGACGTTCATTATCAGTAGTAGGATAGGTTAATCCAAGAGAAATACACTTTTATCCATGTGGACACAAGATATTCAGTGTAGTTTCTTTCACTTTCACTCTTTCACGAACCTATTCCAATCATTGACACCCACGAAAATACACACACTCCACTGACATTGTTCTAATCTGAATAAATACTAGCTAGAGTAAGCATATTAACGTATTGGCCAAAATGGTATAGGTTTGAGAGTGATTAGTGTTGTTATTAATAATTCCACTGTAATAACTGTTATATATCAGGATTTCCCAGGACCTTCTCCCACTGGCATTTCACTAGTTTTCCATCCCAATGTTACTTGAACTAATCAGAAATATTTAATGCTGTTAAACATTCTACTCTCCCTGAAACACTTTCTTCTACCAGATTCCAAAATAGGGTACTACACCCTCCTCCTTTTTCCTCTACTCTTTCTGGTCACCCTTTTTATCCCTTTTGCTGATTGCTTCTCATCTCTGAGTCCTGGGAACGCTTATCTATCTGTACTTTTTTTCCTAAATGGTCTCATCCAGGTCAATGCATGTAAATACCATCTATGTTGCTGATGCCTTCCAAATTACTTATCTTTAACTTTAAACTTACAACTCTAGGTTTATGTATATTAAAGTCTCATAATCATAATCATCTCAGCATTAATATGTTCAAAACTGAGCTCCTAACTTACTCCCAAACCTATCCCTCCTACAGTCTATCCTATCTTAATCACTGGAAACTCCATTCTTCAAATTTCTTAAGCCAAAACCTTATAGCAATCCTTGGCCCCTCCAATTCTTTCCTAACTCATATATACTATGTAATGTGAATGTGGAGTATGACCTTGATGAATAATGACCTCAATTCTGCTATCAGTATGCCATCCCAGAGATCATGCGACACAAAGGCTCACCAATCAAATGAATATGTTCAAATCCCATCAGCTATTGTATTATTTCACTCATTTATGGGATATAAAACAAAAAGGAACAAACAAAACAAAACAAAAAACAAACTCATAGATACAGACAACAGAATGATGATTACCAGAGGAGAAAGTGGGGGGCATCAAAGAGAATAAAGGGGGTCAAATATATGGTGATGGGAGAGGACTAGACTTTGGGTGTTTGGCACACAATAGAGTATACAGATGTCACAGTATAAAGATGTACACCTGAAACTTATGTAATATTATTATTAACCAATGTCATGCCAATATGTTTAATTTAAAAAATAAATAAATTTAAAGTATATGGAAAGATGCAAGGTGAAACAGATGTGAAGGTAACACAAGTGGGATAAGGTCAAACAGAAGGATCACACTATTTAAATCTTGTATTATACCATGTTCATATGCTTTGCTATATCAGCCTTCACTGCTGATAATGTGGACAGAACCAGAGGTGATATTTGAGCAAGGGGTCCAATAGGCAGAAGATGCCCAAGGCTACCATGTACATTTACTCTACTGGAGAGACACAGGAACGAGTATACCTGACCTATAGCTGTAGCTCATCGCTTAGCCTACTAAATAGCTATGAGATTTATTGGCATTTTTAAATGTAAAGCACTTAGGAGACCATAATGAAACCACAGTATCATTATAGGGTGGGTAATTCAGGAATAATGTAGCTGTCAGCCCAGAGGTGATATGATCATATGTTATGATTTGGTGTTTTCATCACTTTCCATTCATAACACTCATGTGTATTCCATTATTTATCCCATCTACTTTTAATATGTGCAATAGGTTACGTTACTCTCTATACTTTAACATACATTTTAACCTCTGCCTATATCTCACAAGACTATTTGCTTCATCATCAGCTAAATTTAACTCATGGGGTTCATGCCTATTTCACTGTCTACTAATTTACTTATGATTTATGCTTAATGCCTCCTCAAAGTTTTATCTATCCTCTTTGGCTTTTTAAAACACAAGCAAATGTTTTCAAAGAATATAGCAAACACATGTTCCAGATTGCATTAGCAAATCCTGTGGGTTGTGCAAAGCATATCCAGAATTCAACTACTCTGCATCATGCTCATTGGAAAACATTTTGGAGGTTCATCAAAAATTTTAAAAAAATAGAACTACCATATGATCCAGCAATGCTACTTTTAGGTAGATATCCAAAGGATATCTTGCCTGGATTATTGTAATAGAATTCTAACTAGTCTCCTTGCATCCACCCTTGTCCCTTTAATTTATTTGCCACACAGCAGCCATGCTGAAAAAATAGGAGTTTGTCCAGGCAGTGTTCTCAGTGGTTAAGCATCGACCCATGAACCAAGAGTCACTGGTTAGATTCCCAGTCAGGGCACATTCCCAGATTGTGGGCTCAATCCCCAGTAGCAGGTATGCAGGAGACAGCTGATTGATGTTTCTCTCTGTTTCTCTCATTAATGTTTCTATCTCTTCCTCTCTCTCTAAAACAAATAAAATGTAAACAAAATTTTAAAGTATAAAAAGAAAAAATATATGCTTATGTCATTCTTCCAATTGCTTTCCACCTCACTGATAAAAACAAAAACAAAAACCTAAGTCATCATCATTCCTTTCAGAACACTATGTCATCTGGTCCACTATCACAGCTGAGATACCATGTCCTAACACTGTGTTCCTCCTCTATAACTTTCCTTGAATAGTCCAAGTATCCCCAAAACTCTGTGATTTTGCATTATATGTGTTCTTTCTAATGGGTTTCTCTTCCCTAACATGCCCACACATCTCTCCAGTCTTTATTCAAAATTTACCTTCTTAGTGAGTCCTTCTCTGACAACCCAAACTCAAACTTTAACTTCTCTCTGCCACATACCATGTATTCCATTTTCATCTTCTTTTCTTTTTAGTAGTTACCACTAAACTTTACTTTACTTAAGGCATATTACTTACATATTAATTGAAATGTTACTTTACTTATTTACACATTATAACTCTTCTATGAACATATACCCTCCATTAGGGCAGGAATTATTTTATATATCTGTTCATCGATATGCCACTTGGTTCTATAATATTACCTGGCACATAGTAGGTGATTAATAAATAAGTATGAAGTGATTACAAAAATGGATACTACTCCATATGTGAGTAATCCTACATATAAGAATCACAGTAGAGAAAATTCAGTGTTAACATAAGGACTATGAGTTTGGAGTTAGATAAATCTGAACTTGAATCCAGGTTCTGCCACTTCCTGGTTAGGCTTTGAAATTTGGATTAAATTGGCCATTTTGAAAAGGAGACAAAAGTCACTCTAGGCTGAGAGAACCATAAAAGCTAAGACAAGAAACTGCTTGGCCCTTATGGAGGAGAGCAAGCAGATGAATGGAGTAAAGAAAACATGAGATAGGCTAATTTGAAATAAACATGACAATATAAATTGTTAATAGATCGTGGAGCTTCTGATGAGATTTTGGAGATTTTTGTTATAAAGACAAAAGTAAGTGAAGAAAGTTTTGTGATTGATATTATTAAAGCTGATAACAATAAAATGTAATCAGATTCACAGGAGGCTAAACTAAAGATAGTGATATTGATTGCAAAGCTATTTCTGTATCTAGAAAACATGTACTGAGGGCCTGAATCAGAGGGCATGTATGAATATTGAGGGGACATAACTTAATGGAGAAATGTAAAGAAAGAATTGACTTTACATGTCTTATTATCAAATATCAGATCAATATAGAGACAAAAGAGCATGTCACATTTTTAAGTCTCAATGACTGCTGACTAATATTCTCATTGACATAGAGAAAAAAATGACAAGAAATGGGTTTATGAGCAATGAAACAAAGCTCACTTCAGGACATCCTAGGCTTGAGAAATCAGTGCATATCAAGGTACAGATACATACCAAAGAGTTGAAAATGAGTTGGAAATGTGGCTGTAAATCAAGTCATTGGAAGTGGTGAAAACAAAGATATAATGGTCATCTGCATATAGCTTGAAGCCAGGAGATTAAATTATACTGATAAGAGAGAGTGAGTATAAATAAGAGGGTCAAGGGTTCTTCCATGAGACTCCAGTGCTAAGAGAGTTGGAAATGGAGAAAGGACTAGATATGAAAGATACAGAACAGTAAGGTATGAAGAAGAACCTGATGAGTTGAGAGGCTATGGGAACAGAGTTTCAATTATGGCAGAAAGCCTGAGGAATGAAAAGAAGATATTTGATTTAGTGAGTAAATATAATTATTTAAAAATAAATGAATGAATGAATAAATCATGGACTACAGAAGGCGGTAAGTGAAAGAAAGTCACATCATAGCATATTAACAAGATAAAGTGAAATGGTGCGTTTGGAGAGGGGCAGCATACACATGGGTGTGAGTGCCGCAGGAGTTTTGGACAGGGTGAGGCTCCAGGAAAGACAGGTAAATTGAAGGTGAAAAAAGAGATTGGGGATTTTTTATGTAAGTTTAGGAGTAAAATGAAATAAACCATGATCAAGTCATAAAAATACAAATCAGGTATAACTATAAAAACGATATCCTCCATCTAAGAATAGATGGCAGTTAAGTGATACAATGAGGGCAAATTAGGGGTTCATACCAGATAGTATCTCTTCTGGGAGAAAAACTCATTTATGGGCAGGGATTCCAAGGTAGGTCAGATTGTTTCAACTTAACAGCTTCACATTAACTTCAATGAGTATAAGTCAGATTTTCGAACTTTGGGTCAAATGGGGATAATTGATGTTTCTAAGATATTGGGAACTTTAAAGATAATTAAGGAATTTTATATTTTCCATAGGAGACAGTCACCTGCATGGCTATCTTCCCCATTATGAAAACTTCACCCTTCCTTGTAAACCACCAAGTAAATACCTGAATGAATTGAATAACCTTAAGTTATTTTGAAATGGATTAGATACAAAGTGTAGGGGGCAGTATAGGCTCAGGCCCTCTAAATAATTCTTTATTTTTTTCTTAGTAATTAACTAAGACATAAATTTATCAAACCTAACTATGTATAACATTATCTTCTGATGTGATACCTTTAGAAACAGGCAGAATATATAATTCCCCATTCAATGTAATCATTCTTTTTCTTTTCTAAAAGATAACATTAGGTTCATTTCAATAGCTTATGTCTTAAAAATAGGTAAATGAATTTTTGCATATGTTAGAATATATTAGATATTTTGTAATATTTAGACAAAGGTAAAGTGAAAAAAATTGAGTCTAGAAAAATTAAGTTCATTTATAATTACTTTATTAACGAGTCATACCTGAGCAGTACCTTTATGAGATGGTAATGAGGTAAAAATGTGCTGCCAGAGAGTCAGGGAGAGTAAGGAAGGTGGGAGGAAAGGAAGGAAAAGAAAGGAAAGGAAGGATATACAAGAACTAAAAGTAAGTATAAAGTAGCACCTCTATATAGGTTATAAGGATATTATTAGTTCACATAATGTGTACACATAGCAAATTGCAAAGAGTAATGTGTGGTAGAATTATTTTTATTTACTGATAATTAAAAAGCAGATTAAGTTTCTTGTCCAGTTGCATACAATTAGCTTTGTGAAAACGTGGATGGGAATTTAATAGAAGATAAGGCTGCGTCATACAACTCTTCCCACCCAATCTCCTTTGTTTAGCTTTGCAAGAAAAATAGCCAAAGATAAAGGGCATACCTAAGCCCTGAAACATGTTTTCCAGGGGGAATCTTCCAGTGTTAAGAAATTTCAGCTTCATGCATCAATTAACTACACCAAATAAATCACTGATTTATTCAAACACTATCTTAACCCCTTCCCCAATAATTTTTTTGTTAAAAACGTTTCTTTTTCAGACTAATTTTTTTATTTTGGTTCTATATAGTATTTTTGATGCTGGTTATGAAAACAGTTTGTAATTATTTTTTCTTCCCATTTTTGTGGTTAAGAATAGTATTTCCTCAGAAAATCAATGAGTCTCTAAAAATGTATACATTCTTGCCAAAAGAAGAAGGTCTTTAATTTCTAAATGCCCATTCATAGTGTAGTTTTTATAAAAGTCACTTCCTCGAGAACTTTTCAAATTGCTCTACTCAGCAAAATAATGTTTGCTTTTAAAAAGAAATTCTAGCAAATTTAGCAATTCCAGCACATTTCATTCCCACACTCTTACATATACAAGGCTATAATTCCTTGTATGTTTAGGTTTCCTACAATATTGCAGTGGTGTAAAACTGCACTGAGAAAATTCTTTCTGTGGAAAGTATTAAATAGTATATAGACTCTGATCTGGTTACAGTGTGATTTTTTTGTATAAATACTACAGAGCCTATTATATACAAGTTTAATCTAGCCAACTTAAAAGAGATCATATGAAGAAGGTTGCAGTTATGGTTTTTTAAATAGAATATGAAAATATTTGATAGAATGAAAATATAATAAAAGCATTTAGACTATATATTTCCTTAACATATATAACTAGAAAACCTCCCAAAATAATGTACCTAGTAAATTTTATCCATTTCCCCAATTCTTTGAAAAGTTATATGAATAAGCCTTTAATGAGGTTAATTATTGTTTATAACCATCAGTAACCTTTGTAAAAGAGAACTACATAGTAATTACATAACAAAAGCACAAATCACTACTATGAGAATCCCCATTCAGGAAGAATCAACATATGTTAAATCTACAGTACTTCATAAGGTGAAAGTATAATCACTATGTTGTACACCTGAAACTAATATAATATTGCATGTCAACTGTAATTGAAAATTTTTTAAAAAATAAAATAAAGTGAAAATAAAAACCCCAAGAGAAGTCGCAATAACAGAACAGCATCATGGGAGAGTAACTAATAAAACAGGGAACAATGAAACAGCTCTTGATGGAGAGGAGAAAGCACTGCTAAATTCAAACAAACAAAAGCCATGTTAGATTTTCTTGAATGAAAAAATTCTTTTGTTTGTAGAACATAGAGCAAAAATTCACAGACCTGTGAAGGAAATGGGCTCCGTGTGGGGTCAGAGGTGGCCATATAAGCAGCCTGAGTGTAGGCATAGCTCTTGAACCGAGGCTTAGGAGAGGAAGGAGTTCGTTCATAGCCCTGTGCTAGACTGACTGTGATCTGCAGAAAGGAGTTAGGGGGAGGGAGGCAGAGAGGAGGAGACATTATAAGTAATGCTGAAAGGACTGCTTTCCAAGACACTAGAAAAACTAGTATTAAAAGGAAACAGTGAGATGTAAATTAAGCACATACAAAGTGCTATTAGAAACTGGTACACTCTAAGGACTCAGTGCTCAATGTCATGTTGGAGGGCAGGTAATCAGGAGAGATGTGGAGGTGAGATTTAACCATAAGGATTCCATACTGATACAACTCCAGCACAAATACTGGATGGTGCTCTTCAATCTGGTAAAAACAGGCATGCAAAAGCAATTTTCTCTGAACCCAAGCTAAGGAAAACCAGAATTCATCAGGTCAATACCCTGGAAAGGACTGAAGCTTTCATAACCTAAATATAGAACTAGCTCAGTAGAGTGAGAACATTAGGCCTGAGCGCTTTCCACACCTTCTGCAGAAATTTAGCTAACAGCTTTGTCATCATTGTTTGTGTCAAAACAAAAGTTCAAGGAAACACCCCAAATACCCACTGCTGGCAGTCAGAACAAGCCATGTAATAGAAGATTCCCACAGGATACTGTACAATGAAACAATAAAAATTTTTCTCCTATGTTGTCTCCATTTAATTTTTACTTAAAATATTTAAACTCATTTATCTTAGCAAAATGTTACTTTGAATAATCAAAATTTGTTGATGCATCAGCTGATTGCCACTAAAAATAAGAAACATTATTCAATATAGTACTTGCTTTCATTCTTGCTCTAATTCTTTGCTCTAGTTGATAGAAAATTTAATGTGTATATGAGCTTATCTTTTATTTCATTTTACACAATGAAATAAAATATATTCTATATTCCATATTCCTATAATATGGTACCTAGCATAGTAAAGTATTTGAACAATGTTCTTTGAAAACAATACTACAGTCCATGATATTAGATAAAATTTTAATGGTTTATAGTCAATCTCTCCCTCCTTTTATCCACCCTCTCTCTAAATATATGTACGTATACATAACATAGTGTGTGTGTGTATGTATGTATATATATATATACTGTACTTTTATTATTATAAACAAACAATATCCCTTATTTAGTCACCAAGACATCAAACACAAACACATATATCCACACATGCACACATATTAAGCTATGTATAACATAGTGAGTATCTAATAACATATTTGTGTGTGCACACATATACTATATTAGGTATACATGTATGTGTGTACATATCCACAGATATAATATATGAGTCACATATGTGTATGAGTATGATACCGAAAAAATGCATATAAAATAGAAAACATCTTTGATATTAGTGTCCTTTCAATACCTCACCTGTTGAGAATAGTGCATTTGATGATGTAACTGAAAGTGTTCTTCTCTAGTAACTTTGGATGGTCTTGGCAACATTTCCACTTCCTGGATGGCTTCAATGCTCACTTGTTGAGGCAAAACTTGAAAGAGTGATGTGACATACATTAAGATGGACTTCTTATCTGGATAAGTAGTGGCAACATCTGTAAGCACATTAACACCACAGATCAACTTTTGGTTTCTATATTTGAGTCTCCAAAAGGAGAATGAACAAATCAATGTTAGAGGAAGAAGACAGATTAATGAACATTGGATGGTCCATGAATATCTTACAGAGACTAATTAGAACATGATAATCAGGCCTAAAATGTCCTTTCAATTTGGCAGACCAATGAGATAAGCACTAAAGTTCATTTATTTTCCTTGTTCACATAAAAACTTCATTCCATAATACTTTTTCCTTAGTCAAATTGCCAAACTAGCCCATCTACGAGATTGGTTTTCATTAGATGCAAAACCAAAATAAAAGATCATATCTTCCCTTCCACGGAAAGTTATAACAACATATCAATTAAAGTGGAGCATCGGTAAGTAAACAATTACACAAAAGAGGCTAATGCTTTGGCTTCCAGTAAAGAATGCTTATACTTCCTAATCAAATTTTGCTGATTATGTATGTAAAGGGCAAACGATGTCTGTTTTGAAATGAACCATGTATTCAATAAAAATAAAATAAAACCACTATATACCATATGTTCAATGATGAATAATGTTCCTCAAATAAATTAAAAGTATTTGTTTACATTATAGTGCACCTGTTAAGGTCAGATGTTGCTTTACTTCTCAGACTTTAAAGATAAATTTAAAAGTACTTCACGTAAGGTTGATCTAACATATGTCCTTTGCCACATCCAGGGAATGAAAGAAACCCAGAATTTATAATCAATAATAATTTGTAATAACACATACAATAAGTGGAAGCTCCTTAAAAAGGCTCTTTTGCTACTTGGCAT
>NW_006289235.1:1392614-1394650 GCF_000327345.1 Myotis davidii
GAACTCATTCCAGGACCAAGATGTAAAAATAATCCCTTATGTGAAGCGTATCATTAATTCTAGAAGTATCAAAGCATAAGTCCTGATAGGAGGCCAAGGCAACTTCTGAGCAATGTGCCAGGAATTTTTCTTGTCATAAACTTATCTTGGTTTAGCAAGCATTAAAAGTTCTGTTTTGCCAAAACCGGTTTGGCTCAGTGGATAGAGCGTCGGCCTGCGGACCGAAAGGTCCCAGGCATGTACCTGGGTTGTGGGGTTTTAAACTAAATATGTATATTCAAGACAGGTATTATGATTCTGTGTAAGAAAATCTCAAGTTCACTAGCATAAAAAGGGAATTGAAGAGGTCGCTTAGTCTTTACAAGTAACAGGAACATGATTAATCAGAACAACTATTCTTAAAGTATTTTTTAAAGAGTTACAGAGGAGAGAAAAGTGAACTAGTGTTCCTTGGTCTGCTTCTATCCACAGTATAATACAGTACTGCTCAATTTTTAATGTGCACATGAATCACCTTGGGACATTTTAAAATCAGAATCTGATTCAGTAGGTCAGGGGTGGAGCCTGAGGCTCTGCATTTCCAACAAGCCCTTAGGTCAGTGGTTCTCAACCTGTGGGTCGTGACCCCTTTGGGGGTCGAATGACCCTTTCACAGAGGTCGCCTAAGACCATCGGAAAACACACATATAATTACGTATTGTTTTGTGATTAATCACTATGCTTTAATTATGTTCAATTTGTAACAATGAAAATACACCCTGCATATCAGATATTTACATTACGATTCATAACAGTAGCAAAATTACAGTTATGAAGTAGCAACGGAAATAATTTTATGGTTGGGGGTCACCACAACATGAGGAACTGTATTAAAGGGTCACAGCATTAGGAAGATTGAGAACCACTGCCTTAGGTGATGCTGAAGCTGCTGGCTTGATGACCAACCACACTTTCAGAAATAGGGTCAAAAAAATTACAGGGAAGCAGACTATAATACCATCACGGTTTCAGTTCCATTGCCTCACTCATTTTTTTCAAAAGACACTATTGGACACATAAGTGCAAAAGGTTGACATGTACAAAATTACACAATACATATTCTATGTTCCTTATTATAATTTAATTATTAGCCAACAAGATAGTGAGTAATTTTTGAAAGCATTTTTAAAGGAAGAGCTAAAAACTACTTTGTGCATGAGAGTGCCTTTCTAAAAAAATCTGACTAACTTAACTTTGAAATTCTGAAGCCTAAAAATCTCCCTTTCATTTGATAATTGTTTTTCAAGTGTTCATTGTATAGTGGATGCTATAATTCTCACCATGTTTTGAAACTCTAGTATGTGTTTTTCCTTGTCACTAGTAACTAGTCACTTTTATCTATGATGAGCATAATTTAGAATTCTGCTTTTCAGTGTATTAAATAAAACCATGCTGGGAGAAAGCATTACATTAAAGAAGGTTGATCCAAGACTATTTACTGCTACATTACACATAGGCATGTGTATGTATATGTTCAGCTTAAAATTTATGCCATGACTTAAAAAATAAAGGTAAAATTGGTCAAATATTATTTTTATTGCCCTAAGCAAATGTCTGAAATTATAATACATTTTTTAAATTTGATTTTTGGAGAGAGAGGAAGGGAGAGGAAGAGAGAGAAAAGGAAACATTGATGAGAGAGTGAAACATTAATCAGCTGGCCCCTGCACATCCCCTACCGGAGACTGAGCCCACAACCCAGCATGTGCCCTGACCAGGAATTAAACCACCAACCTTTGGTTGCTGAACTGGACGATGCCCGACTACCTGAGCACACGTTCCATAGCTACATAAAACATTTTGTGCATGAAATTAAATAGTCATAAATATCAATCATTATAACAAACTAGAGGCACAGTGCACGGATTTGTGCACCGGTGGGGACCCTTAGCCTGGCCTGTGCCCTCTTCCAATCCAGGACCCCTTGGGGGAATGTATGGCAGGCAGCTGGGGAGGAGCCTGAGCCAGGGCCGGGCTCTGCACTTCTCCCACTCATG
>NW_006289235.1:1394938-1399381 GCF_000327345.1 Myotis davidii
GCCTGCACCCTCTCCATTCTGTGAACCTTTGGGGGATGTCTGATTGCTGGTTTAGGTCCGATCCCTGTAAGATCAGGCCTAAACCAGCAGTCGGACATCCCTCTCACAGCTGGCTCCCAACCGCTTGCCTGCCTGCCTGCCTGATTGTCCCAAACCACTTCTGCCTGCCAGCCTGATCACCTGCTAACGACTCCCCTTCCAGCCCGATTGGCCCTAACTGCCCTCCCTTGCAGGCCTGGCCCCTCCCAAATGCCCTCCCTTGCAGGCCTGATTGCCTATAACTGCCTTCCCCTGCCAGCCATCTTGTGGCGGCCATCTTTGACTCCACGGGGCAGCCATCTTGTGTATTGGAGTGATGGTCAATTTGCATATTACCTATTTATTAGATAGGATACTAGTTGCCCGGTGCACAAAATTCATGCACGGGGTGGGGGGATCCCTCAGTCCAGCCTGCAACTTTTCACAATCTGGGAACCCTCGAGTGATCCCTGCAGGATCGGGCCTAAACTGGCAATTGGACATCCCTCTTTCAATCCAGGACCACTGGCTCCTAACCGCTCACCTGCCTGCCTGCATGATCACCCCTGACCCCTTTGCCTGCCAGCCTGATCACCCCTAACCACTCGCCTGCCTGCCTGATCGCCCCTAAGTACTCTGCCTACCTGATTAATGCCCCTAACAGCTCACCTGCATGGCTGATTTTCCCTAACCACTATGCATGCCTGATTGTCCCTAATCATTCTGCCTGCCTGATCACCCCTAAGCAACTCGCCTGCCTGCTTGATCGTCCCTAACTGCTTGCCTGCCTGCCTGCCTGACTGCCCCTAACCACCTCTGCCTCAGCCCCCACCACTGCAGCTTCGTCTGGAAGGACATCTGGAAGGTCATTTGGCTGTCCGGTCTAATTAGCATATTATGCTTTTATTACTATAGATAGATATGCACTCTTTGGCCAAACTACTGACATTTTTGACCCAATCTATTACCATCCTAACTCTCAGGTTGTGTGGAATTCAGCTGTACTGGTCAGTATAATCCAATATTACAAAGACTTAAAATATTTTGATAGATTATCCCAAAGATTAACAAGATAGAGAATTCACAGATTCTGCTTACAATCTGGACTACTTAAATGATGAAGAAAAAAGTATAAAATAATTGCCATTGTTAAACAGAATATAAAATGGGTTTCTCCAATTGGCACAATCAGTGCTTTAATATGTTTAAAAATGAAGAAAGTATATATTATTGTGGATCCAGATAATACTTTACAAATACAAAACTGAAATAAGCATGTACAGAATTTCATTAAATGGAAATGAAAAAATAGGAAAATATTTTCCAGGCAGTGAAAAAGCATGAGCAAAAGTACCACAGTAGGAACAGATTAGACATGGCCCTTTGGATGTCTTAGCTACAAAGAGAAGAAACCTATATAATAAAAGCCTAATATGCTAAGTGTCTGGTTGTACAGTCATCTGTTCAACCAATCAAACTGTAATATGCTAATTATATGCTAAGGCCACTCAACTGCTTGCTATGACGTGCACTGACCACCAGGGGGCAGATGCTCCAACCAGTAGGTTAGCTTACTGCTGGGGTCCTGTTGATTGGGACTGGGTGAAACGGGCTGGACATACCCTGGAGCCCTCCAATGGTCCCTCCCTGGCCCTGATTGTGCACTGTTGGGTTCCATCGACCTGGCCTGCACCCTCTCACAATCCAGGACCCATCCTCGCAATCTGGGACCCCTCTGGGGATGTCAGAGAGCCGGTTTCAGCCTGATCCCACAGTCCAGGCCGAGGGACCCCACTGGTGCACAAATTCATGCACCAGGCCTCTAGTAGTGAATAAGATAACAGGGGTAGGCTGTGCATGGAACATTGAGAGATCATCGACAGCAAACTAAAAACTTTGGTCATAGTTCAATGGATTGGAGAGTAACCACTTTTGAACAATAGTGTGACATTAAAATTTTATAAAATAAAACTGTTAAGTACAGAATAGATTCATGGAGAAAAAACTGGAGGGAAGTAGGAGGCTAGGACATAATCCAGACAGGAAATGATAGAGAACTAAAACAGGTGGTGTAATGAAAACAAGGGGAGGCATGATAGAAATGCTAAGACAGATTCAAAATTAATTCATTCAATATTCAAATTACTCCAGTCTTTGGAAATGCCTATAAATGAAATTCTGTCCTAAGCTCTGAGGGGACAAAGCTTAATAAACAGGATAAAATGGAGGAGGAGGATGGATGGAAAAAACTGCATGTTCTGTAGCCATGGGAATGAGTAGCCACCAGAACAATTTCCAATCTCATTTAATTAAGTAACAATTACCTGCCTAGGTGGTCTTGATCATGTGTCCTCAAGTGGCATTCCCTCCCTACTGAAAGTCTGTGGACCAGGAGTGAACTCACTCAAATGAACAAAATTCAGAATTCAAATCTGTTATTGGCAAAATGGCACCAGTCACCAAGTGTTACTGGCAGTGTTAGACCTCGTTTCAGCAACCACAGTACTTGAGTTCTGGCTAAGAAAGAATTCAGATCCAAGATTCAAATACAAGCAAAAGTTTCTTTAGAAAGTCACAGAGGTAGAAAAATTAAGCTGAAGAAGTGAGCCAGCTGAGCTCAGAAAACAAGTTACAGAGGTAAAAGAAGGGCCTTTGGAGCTTAGGAGAAAGAAAGGCAGAGAGAACATGCCTGGGGGGAAGGATAAATGGAAAAGCACCAGTGTTCTCCAAGGAGAAAAAGGGTATGTACTGGAGCCTCCATCTGAGAGGTGTTATCCACTCTCTAAAAGCAGGGATCTTTGGCAGGGTGTGGGGAGGGGAGCATGCAGGAGTCCCACGGGAGGATCTCAATGGAATAATCATCAGCTTTCAGCTTTCCATGTGCATCCTTTCAGATTCCTGGTCTCTATTAACTGGTCAGTGCCAGGGCAGGGGGTCATTAGTCATAGCAGCTGATCCCAATGTCAGCCAAGGCGTTGCCCTGCCTGACCTTACTGCTTTTCTGGGCCTGGAGCTGAAACACAACTGAGGTGTAGATATTATCTCTAGTTTGACCCAACTCTGGCTCTGTGGTTAGTAGACACAAAGCTTTGTTCTTAAAATTATTTGGTGCAGCCCAAACCAGGTTGCTTAGTGGTTAGAGCATCGGCCCACAGGCTGAAAGGTCCTGGGTTTTATTCCAGTCAAGGGCATGTTCCTTGGTTGCAGGGTCCATCCCTGGCACCAGTCAGGATATGTGTGAGAGGCAAGCAATCAAAGTGTCACTTTCACATCAATGTTTCTCTCTCTGTGTCTCTCCCACTCCTTTCCACTATAAAAATCAATGGAAAAAATATTCTCAGGTGAGGATTAACAACAACAAAAAGATTACTTGATTCAGACCAGAACTTCACTGACCTGAGGGCTTAATGCTTAAAAAGAGGTCATGCAAGGGCCTGTCCAGTTATATGAGGCTCTTCTCTGGTTCCCTTGTTTCCCCTCTAACGGGTCTACTACATTACTAGCGACATGAGGAAAGGTCAGGAGAGGGTCCAAACCACATGATCAACAATATGAAAGGTCAGGGAGTCTAAACCACGTACCCAGCAATATGCTAGGGGGAAAAGGTCACCATGGGGGCGAGGCCTCACCCTAAAATTGCCTGTTGCTAAGAACCAGGGTCTTTCCACCCTGGTGACATGCTACAGCTGGCCTATAATTCATATCCTGCTCATGTCTGTCTAACTGCCTATTACAAACCAATGAACAATAACCCAGTAATTTTGCTTATAAGAATCCACCATGAGGAAATAATCAGAAATTCAAATGAAAATTTACATAAATTTTATGTTAAATTTAAACATTTACAATATCAAAAAACAGGTTTTTATAATACCAAAAAGGAAAGAATTCAGACCATTCCAAATGGCTTAACGTTAGAGAATTAGAAATGATGGAATACAGGTATACCCGGTGTACCAGTTAATAATTCCGATACTGTAATCAAAGAAAACACAATAATTTCAAGAGAAACATCAAAAGTGCTTTATTCAAATGTCCCTCGCTAGCTACACATTTCCCCCATTTTTCAGGTAATTTGTGGATACCGTCCAATAGAACTGTTCTTGTTTTGAAGCAAACCATTCAGAGACCAAATTTTCCACTTCTTAGTACATTTTGAAGTGCTGCTCAGAAAGTGTATGTTCCATCGATCAGAACAAATGGTAATCTGAAGGAGCAAGGTCTGGTGAATACAGCGGGTGGGTTAATACTTCCCAGGAAAGATCTTTTAATGTGTCTTTAACTGGTTTTGAAGTGTGTGATGGTGCGTCATCATGAAGCAAACTTACTTTGCCGTGTCTTCTGGCCCACTGTGGTCATTTTACAATCAAAGCGTGGTTCAAATTGATTATTTTTTGTCGGCAGTGATCAGTATTAACGGTTTAA
>NW_006289235.1:1399645-1400936 GCF_000327345.1 Myotis davidii
AAGTAGCTTGAGATGTAGCATGTTCACCATAAATTCCTGAAGTATATGATAACTTTTTCTTCAAAATAACGTAATAAATTAAAACTTCCCACAAATGCCCTTTTTTTGCACGAAATTCAACATTTTATAGCATAAAAATATCTATGATGTTAACGCCTTCAGCAAATTTGACATATGAAGTTTTAAAGCTTGCTGTCAATACAACAAAATAGCATACATATCAAGTCGCATATATAGCAACATATGTGTAACTCCATCTATTGAAAAAAATTCGCATTAACTGGTACATCTAGTATAATTGTATATGAATATTACAAAGCCATTCAAAGTGTTGCTTTTGAAAAATACTTGACAACATCCAAAAGTAAATTCTTTAGAATGTAACATCTAAAGAGCAGGATGGTATCATTTCCGTAACTATAACAATTTTATGGAAAAGTCTAGGGAAACACACTTCAAGAGATTAGTGAACTGGGTATGCTGGTGAGAATGAAAAAAAAAATTCTTTTTTCTCCTTTGCCCTATCTATAGTTTCCACACTCTCTATTCAGAACTCACTAATTTTATAATTAGATAATGTAGTCTATATTATAATAAAAATATCTGTAAAGGTAAAAAATGAAACCATAAAAGTAAAATCGTACAGCTTTCTTTCACAATGCCCTCACTCCAAAAAAAAAAAAAAAAAAAAAAGTCAATTTTGGATTTCCCAAATGAGTTTGTTAGGAAACTGGTGCTTTCAACAAAACCATTCTTATCGTGGGCAATCAACCTCCAGAAAGTCTGATTAGCCAGCTGCCAGGCAGGCCTTGAAACACCGCTGGGAAATCTAAACAAGAGGCTCCACTGTCTAAACCTCAGGTCAGTTTTCTGCCAGCAGAAAGGCAGGAATTGAAATACTGGATTACAATACATACCATGTGGGATCAGAAAGATGCTGGATTTCAATGTGCACTCAGAAAATTGGGTCAGCCTTTATTTTTAACCCTTTGCGGTCGTTTGTATGCTCTCAGCCACCACAGCAAGGAACCGTACGAATCTTAACTCCATTCATGTATCAGTTCATAAATTCTCTGAAAGCTCTTAAGTGTCTAAGTGACCTTGTCACGAACCAAAACATTGCCCCGACAAATTGGAGATATCGAAACTCAATATAAACAAATGCGGTCGTTCATGCAAAACACCGTGGCGAGTCCGTCACCTTTTGAGAGTGAAGAAATTGACAAACTTTGGAGATACTTTGCAGAATTTCAAATAAAGCTTTACAAATTATGTTTAACTGTAATTAGAC
>NW_006289235.1:1401369-1402673 GCF_000327345.1 Myotis davidii
ATTTTACTAGTAGTGACATAGTTCCAAAAAAGAATTAATAAATTTTGTTTAGCCTTCATAATCTTGCATGTTATGTATCACTGCTCTTTCAATGGAAATTAATTCCGACCAGTACGACACCCAGGTCCAAATTTAATACGACCACAAAGGGTTAAAAAATTAGAAGAGTGTCATTTGGAAATCATGATCAGAATAAAACCATGATCATTTCCCACAGAATGTGTATTAGGAACAAAACAAAAAAAAATAACTAAATTCACTGTTTGTAAGAGAAGGGGAATGGTTGAACTGGGAAGCAGAAACTTTTGCTCACAAACTAGATTAGGTCAATAGCTCTAAATATGAAAATGTAAACATAATTAATGTAGACATAATTTTAAAAAAAAAACTGTTTTCCCAAAAATAACCAAATACAGATGTGAAATTCTAAAGAACTTACTATTGGAAGCAAAGTGGGTTATCATTTGAGGTTTATAAATGAAAAAATTATGTTCTAATTCATTGGCTCTCTAAGCACTCAAGTTTGTAAATTGCAGGCTATATCATAGTGATGGACTAATTCATTAAAGCATTAGATTTAGATTGTTATTTTCAATTTTGATATTGTTATCCAGCACTACATTCTACATATACTAGTAGCCTGGTGCACGAAATCCATGCACATTAAAAGGGAATTAATTGTCCTAACTGGTTTGGCTAAGTGGATAGAGCATCGGCATGCAGACTCAAGGGTCCTACGTTTGATTCTGGTCAAGGGCATGTACCTTAGTTGCGGGCACATCCCCAGTGGGAAGTGTGCAGGAGGCAGCTGATCAATGTTTCTCTCTCATTAATGTTCCTAACTCTCTATCCCTCTCCCTTCCTCTCTGTAAAAAATCAATAAAATATATTTGTTTTAAAAAGGGAATTAATTAGCAGAGATATTGTAATATTGATATTTGCCCTTTCTCTATTATACAAGTGTGAGAGATGAAAGGAAATTTATATGAAAATAATATATAAATTTATTTATAAAGTGATGAAGTACTTAGAACTTTAACTGTAACATCACATGCTCTTCAAACTCGAGAGAAAGCAACATATACTGACCATGTGCAAAAACGGGTTCAGGTAGGAATATGCCTACTGTGTCTAGAGTTTGTCCTTGTGATTTATCAATAGTCATCAAAAATGTTGGCATCGAGGGAAACCATCATCAAATCAATTTAAATGGGAGGGCAGTGGTGCTGGGGGGTAAGGACAGGGCGGGGAGATGGGGGAAAAATAAAAATAAATAAAAAATAAATAAATGGGAGGCCAGTGTC
>NW_006289235.1:1403065-1413020 GCF_000327345.1 Myotis davidii
AATTTTAGCCCCCTCAGCCTCTCCAACCTCCAGGCTTGCCCACATCAGTGAGTCTGCTAACCTCTGTTTATATTGCCCCTCTATTAATGAAGCCACAGTCTCTAGGCCAGTGGTTCTCAACCTTGGCTGCACATTACAATCACCTGGGAATCATCCTCCAGAAATTGTTTGTTACTAATGTTGTGGTACATTAGTAACAAAGAAACAGAATTTCTGGACGATGAGGCCCAGAAATCAGGATTTTTAAAAAGATTCCCAGGTGATTCTAATGTGCAGCCAAGGTTGAGAACCACTGATCTATAGCTATAGTATTTCCAAAGTTAGCTTCAATAATAGATCCATTACAAATCATTTCACTTCCATGCTCTGCTCCCAGGGGAGGTTCCTGCCTGAAACCTCGCCCTGAGGGCGGGTTCCTGCCTAAACCTCGCCTTCCAGGAAACAGCTGGGGGAGGGCACAGCCGTTTCCAAGATGACCGCTGCAGGACTGACTTCCTTCCAGTTGGACGGGCTTCTGGCCGTGATGTTACACCCAGGGTTTTTATATAAGTAGATGCATTTTCCACTTATAAGTCACCATGCACATTGGATATAGAGCATTCTTGTAAAAAAAAAAAAAACTTTCACAACTTCCCTCAAGTTAAATTGTTTAACATTCTAAAAGACATGCTCTGCTTTCACTAAGTAATTAAGCCATTCCATAATTTCATTCATTGATCCAACTTGCTATTATCTAATCTAATAAAAGACAAACATGCAAATTGACCATACATTCTCTACAACTTAACCCACACCCACCAGCCAATCAGAGCAAATATATGCAAAATAAGCCAGATAAATATCACATGATCTCACTCATTTGTGGAATATAATGAACAACATAAATTGATGAACAAAAATAGATCCAGAGACAGAGAAGCATTGAACAGACCATCAAACCTCAGAGGGAAGGCAGGGAAGGGAGCAGGGAGGAGGTAGAGATCAACCAAAGGACTTGTATGCATGCATATTAGCATAACCAATGGACACAGACAAAAGGAGGGTGAGTGCATGTGCTGCAGGGGGGTGCAATGGGGGGAAAGGAGACATCCTAACAGCAGAAGGACTGGGAATGACTGGTCCCTATGACACACACTGACCACCAGGGGGCAGACGCTCAATGCAGGAGCTGCCCCCTGGTGGTCAGGGTGCTCACATGGGAGGAGCTCTGTTCAGCCACAAGCCAGGCTGATGGCTTCCAGTTCAGCGGTGGTGGTGGGGGCCTCTCCTGCCTCCTCAGCAGCGCTAAGGATGTCTGACTGCAGCTGAGGCCTGCTCCCCACTGGCAAGTGGACATCCCCCAAGGGCTCCCGGGCTGCCAGAGGGATGTCTGATTGCCAGCTTAGGCCCAATCCCCGGAGAGTGGGCCTAAGCCAGCAGGTGGTCATCCCCCGAGGGGTCCCAGACTGCGAGAGGGCACAGGCCGGGCTGAGGGACCCCCTCCCCCCCGCCGAGTGCCCAGATTTTTGTGCACCGGGCCTCTAGTCTTCTAATAACAATGCTTCTCATTAAAGAACTATAAAATATAGTAATGGAAATCATCAGTATTATACCATGTGCTCAATCCCATAAACAAATAAAAGTATATTATGGATTGTGAAAAGTATTAGATTTGACAATATGAGACACTGAAAGTACTGTATAGTTAACAAATATTTACTGAGCTACTACTTTATGCCAGTCTATATTCTAGTTTCTGAGGACATAGTAGTAAATAAATGAGCCCAGAGATTTGTTCCCATGTAACTTTGATACTAACTGGAAAACAAAATTACAAATAAATAATTTGAAAATCCTCAATTAACCACTGGCTTATTTATCCCTATCATCTAGTTCTTTTTTGCTTCGTTATATAAAAAATATCCTTCCACAAATGCAGTATCTTTGCTAGGCTTTTTGGGGGGCCAGGAGGAATTAAATAGGAATAGGGCCTCTATAGTGTCAATACGAAACATTCTCTTAGTGCCTGAGAATAAATGCACAGAAGCCTATGAGTAAAAATCAATTAAATGGAATTTCTCAACCTATCCTGACTTCACAAATTTCAAATAAATTAAAAGTTTTTTTAACCAAATATTAAATGTCTTCTCTGTGCAGCTAACCAAAGTGAAGTGGTCAATCTTTAAATTTTCAATTCCAAAATGCAAGCAATTTCCAAAATTCTCTTTTCCAGCTACTCATTGAATGTGTACTCCATTAAAATATGTTTGTTTGTTGTTTGTTTTTTGTTTAAAATCCCTGGCCACTTAAAACCTCAGAACAACTTTCCAGTACATGTCCTCTACAATGTTAAAAGCTAGCTTGACCTAACAAATACAAGTTAGTGTGGGAGATTTTTGATAGAAAAACATTTGTACTTTCTTACAATTCTCTCTACATGCCTATTGTGGGAAGAACTATTGGAGTTGCCATTTGAAAGGGAAGTATTTTGGCTCAGTGACATTTAACTGCTTTCCTAATTATCACCTGCTGTTTTTGTGCTTTGCTTTTTTTTAAAAATATATTTTATTGAGTTTTTACAGAGAGGAAGGGAGAGAGACAGAGTTAGAAACATCGATGAGAGAGAAACATAGACCAGCTGCCTCCTGCACACCTCCTACTGGGGATGTGCCCGCAACCCAAGTACATGCCCTTGACCGGAATCGAACCTGGGACCCTTCAGTCCACAAGCCGACGCTCTATCCACTGAGCCAAACCGGTTTTGCCTTTGCTTTGCTTTTAATCTAACCAAACTGACTTATTTTTTATCCTATTGCTAGAGAAAATACAGTAAGTTTTCTAAGTAACCTCACACAATATCTTCTTTACTAACACAAAATATTCTATTTCTACCCCCTCATTCTCTCCAGTTAGAAATGATAGTTGATAAATAATGAAGTCAGAATGGAGATTTCATTTGATACAAAATTTCATTGGTTAATTATGGTACTTTCTGGTATGTTTGGGGGTTTGTAACTATTCCTGATGGTAAAGGGGCTTTTCCAATGCAAACCTCTCAACAAGCTCAAGGCAGAAATTGTATATATGAGCAATCATTTTTTATAACAAATATTATCAAAATGCACCCATTCCAGCCCAGCCAGTGTGGTTCTGTGGTTGAGTGTCCACCTATGAACCAGGAGGTCATGGTCTGATTCCCAATCAGGGCACATATCCGGGTTGTGCGCTCGATCCCCAGTGTGGGGCATGCAGGAGGCAGTTGATCAATGACACTCTCTCATCATTGATGTTTCTATCTCGCTCTCCTGTCTTTTCTGAAATCAATTAAAATATATTTTTAAAAATGTACCCATTCCATATCAAAGGATTTAGCCTACTGAATCAAACATAACTTGAGCAAATTATGGCTCTACCCCTTAGAGGTAAGAGAATGTGGTAAAATCAAATTACCTGCATACCCGTTTTCACCTGTAAATGCGTCATTTTAACATCACACAAATAGTTAGTGATGGTGCTTGAGAGAGAAAATGAATACACAGACTAAATGCTCAATATATATTATCCATTATTTGTCATGACTATTTTCAATTGGCACATAATTATAATTTGTGAGTTTTCCTACCTTTATACATTCATCAAATACTTGTGGGGTAAGAGATGTATAAGAGATGGTATCAATTCACTAGTGAAAGAATAACTTTTGTAATTAGAATGGCTCTATCTCCTAAGTTCTAGGGTAAAAACTGGTGGACTATGGGAAAAGCCTGAAGGTAAACAACCCAGATGTGAATCTGTGACATTCATAAATAAATATACATAAATAAAACATTTATTATGGAAGGGTGCTGTCAGCATTATATCAGATATGATGGATGGTATCATGGCAACACCAGGTACCATATGCAACATCAGAAGAAGGGGTGTAGTGTTTAACAAAACACCATCACAAACAAACTTCACAAACAAATTGCAAGAAAACTGATGGAAAAAGAGTTTTACCTGAAATAATCTCCAATATTGTAGTATACTCAATGAAAACTGGACATAATTTTCAAACAGCATGCTAAGTAGTTTCTCATTACTAGTAGAGGCATGCCAATGAAACATACAAGAAGAAGTGGAAAACTTAGTACATTTTCCAAATTATGGAGACATATTTTGCTTTTGACAGTATTCACACTGCATCTCCTAGGAACATTTGCTGGCTGGATTTTAGTTGCATTACACCAACAGAAAGGACCAGCTGAAGATACGAAGATAGGAAAAGAGATGGCAGTGGAAATTTTTCCTCCACAATTTCTCTGTTTCAGAGCTGCATCTTCAGCAGCTGTTGCTTCCAACAATTACACTTTCCAATATGTGGTCCTTCATCCAGTACTGCAGCTCTCACTGGGCTCCATTAACCTCCATTCATTCTGTTTTTCCTCTTCTCCCTTAAGCCCTACTGTTGCCCCTCTCTGAGTGACCCACTGCCCCCCCTTTTTAATATATTATATTTCTGTGAATAATACTTGTATAAAATTCTCTTCAACTATCTGAGGTGACCCTACCCGGTTTGGCTCAGTGCATAGAACATTGGCCTGAGGACTGAAGGGTCCTGGGTTTGATTCTGGTCAAGGGCACATACCTTGGTTACAGGCTTGACCCAGAAGGCAACCAATCGATGTGTCTCTCTCACATCAATGTTTCTCTCTCTCTCACTGTCTCTCCCCCTCCCTTCCACTCTCTCTAAAAATCAATGGAAAAATATATTTGGGTGAGGATTAACAAAAAAACCTATCTGAGTTGAATTCCATTTCTTGCTGGGATTATATTATACCTTCTAAAATGATAAATGATAGATAGATACATAGATAGATAGATAGTTAGATAGATAGATAGATAGATAGATAGATTTATATACATACATAACAGTGTATATAACTATTTCTTAATTAAAATTATTTTGAATGTGCAGATTAACCTAGAGAAAACTAGCATTTTTCATCACATATTTTCTTACTTCCCTCATGTCTTTATTTATATACTTATGTACTTAAACTTTCTCCAATCCTTACACTTTTCTGTGTAATATGCTTCTAAGAAAACTATAAATTATGTAGATATTCTGAATAGGGTGTTTTGTTTCTTTTCATTGGCTAATTGTTAATGTGCTTTTAAATATGGAGAAAATCATATTGCTTTCAAATGAGAGTACTTTAGTCCACCTTTTCCAATAAATATACCTCATATTTCTTTTTTATTGACATACTAGGCACCTAGTGCACGAAATTAATGCACTTGGTTGGGGGGGGAAGGGGTCCCTCAGCCTGGCCTGCACTCTCAGTCCAGGAGCCCTCGTGGGATGTCTGACTGACTGACATCCTTAATGCTGCCACCCATAAGCCCAGCTTCTGGTTGAGCAGTGCTCCCCCTGTGGGAGTGCAATGACCACCAGGGGGCAGACGCTCAACACAGGAGCTGCCCCCTGGTGGTCAATGTGATTCATAGCAACCGATTGTTCCACTGTTTGGTTGATTTGCATATTAACCTTTTATTATATAGGATAACATTTTCGAGGTTCTCTAGAACAATATTGAACGATAACAATGAGAAGTATCCTTGAATGCTTATTATTTTAATAAGAATGCTAGTATGTCAAGATAAGGAAGTTTCCTTCTATTCCTATATTAGCAAATACTTTTGACAGGACTTGGTAATAAGTTTTTGCAAATGTCGCTGGATATATTATTTCTTTTTTTTCTGGGATAACTGAATTGTAATGGTTTCCTGACCTTCTTTAAGGAAAGGGAGAACAAAGATTAAAGGCTACTTGTTTACTGTTTTGCCCTTTGTCCTTTTTTTTTTTTCTTTATTGATTAAGGTATTACATATGTGTCCTTATCCCCCCTTCCCTCCCCACCCTGGTGTCTGTGCCCATTGGTTATGCTTATATGCATTCATAAAAGTCCTTTGGTTGATCTCTCCCCCTTACCCCCACCTTCCTCTGAGGTTTGACGGTCTGGTCGATGCTTCTCTGTCTCTGGATCTGTTTTTGTTCATCAGCTTATGTTGTTCATTATATTCCACAAATGAGTGAGATCATGTGATATTAATCTTTCTTCCAGATGACTTATTTCGCTTAGCATAATGCTTTCCAGATCCATTCATGAGGTTACAAATGGTAGGAGTTCCTTCCTTTTTATAGCAGCGTAGTATTCCATTGTGTAGATGTACCACAGTTTTCTAATCCACTCATCTGCTGATGGGCACTTAGGCTGTTTCTACATCTTAGTTATGGTAAACTGTGCTGCTATGCACATAGGGGTGCAGCACTTTGTTCTTAATTTCATTATTAATGTAAGTGTTTTTCACATAAGCACAAAATAAAAGCTCTGAATTTAATTTCTTCAAAAGCTTTGAGTTAATTCTTTTTATTTTTTTTTTTTTTATTTTTTTTTTTTTCACATGGATACATATCTCCTTTTTATTTTTATTTTTATTTTTTTTTTTCCCAAATTTTATTTTTTATTACAGAGAGGAAGGGAGAGGGATAGAGAGTTAGATCCATGAATGAGTGAGATCATGTGGTATTTTTCCTTCATTGACTGGCTTATTTCACTTAGCATAATGCTCTCCAGTTCCATCCATGCCGTTGCAAATGGTAAGAGTTCCTTCCTTTTTAGAGCAGCATAGTATTCCATCGTGTAGATGTACCACAGTTTTCTAATCCATTCATCTACTGATGGGCACTTAGGCTGTGTGGCAAATACATACCAATTTTCACTTTTAGCAAAGAATTTCTCTAGATAAAAATGGTTTTATTCTAATTTAGATTAAAGTGTAAATGGTTAATAACTTTCCATGCTTAAAGAGTTTCATTTAAACAAAAATAATCTTTAAGCCAAAACCGGTTTGGCTCAGTGGATAGAGCATCGGTCTGCGGACTGAAAGGTCCCAGGTTCAATTCCGGTCAAGGGCATGTGCCTGGGTTGCGGGCACATCCCCAGTAGGAGGTGTGCAGGAGGCAGCTGATCGATGTCTCTCTCTCATAGATGTTTCTAGCTCTCTATCTCTCTCCCTTCCTCTCTGTAAAAAATCAATAAAATATATTAAAAAAAAAAAAAAAAGAAAAAAAAGGCATCCAAATTGGAACAGAAGAAGTAAACCTGTCCTTATTCATAGGTGACATAATACTATATATAGAAAACCCCAAAGACTCCATCAAAAAACCACCAGAGCTAATAAATGAATTCAGCAATGTAACAGGATACAAAATGAACACCCAGAAATCTATGGCCTTTTTATACACCAATAAGGAACTCATAGAAACAGAAGTGGGAAAAAAAATCCCATTTACCATTGCACCAAAATAACTTCATCTGTGTCTTCTTCTTTAATTGATGCATATTTATTTTTTTTAATATATTTTATTGATTTTTTACAGAGAGGAAGGGAGAGAGATAGAGAGTTAGAAACATCGATGAGAAAGAAACATCGATCAGCTGCCTCTTGCACATCTCCTACTGGGGATGTGCCCGCAACCCAGGTACATGCTCTTGACTGGAATCGAACCTGGGACCCTTCAGTCCACAGGCCGACGCTCTATCCACTGAGCCAAACCAGTTTCGGCTGATGCATATTTAGATGGAGAAAGAGGATATATCCCTGATACAATAATCATTTAATTCATTTACCTGCATAAGTAATCAATTAGAGAAGGTAGAAGAGAAGCTAATTTATAATCCCTAATTATAATTGGACATAGCAGGAAACAGGGCAAATCCTCATGCTTCCTCTATCATGATTACCATAGCAATGACCCTGAAATTATATCCACACTCATTATCTCTGTTGTCATTCACATATTCCTAAAAATTAAATGAAAATAGCTTGAAATAGAAAATGCTGCAAATATTCAGATAATCTTGATAGAGCTAAGCTTCTATAGGTTTACATGAGCCTTAAGCTCTGAGATTCTTTTTCAATTTCTCATTATAAATTTGTTACTCTGTGTGAGTGTTGTGTGATGAAGAATGAAGTAGATGAAATTTTCAGTAAAAATTACAAACACTGCCAAGAAATCAGAGTTAAGTAACTATAGTTCTAGGACTTTATACTAAATGAATTAAAATAAAAATAAAAAAACATTGTTGCAAAGCTTAAATTAATTATGATAATATGCATTTGACTTCAAATATTAAAGTAGAATGGAAAAAATTATTTTGGCAGAACTTAATCTTTTGGATTTTATACAGATGCAATTATGCTTTCAGCATATTACTCATAAACTTATATTTGTGCCTTTATTTAGGCTATTTCACTACCAGGATGCCCTGGTCCCATTTATTTTCACTTAACTGAATAAATGCTATCAATCCATCAATGTTCAGGTTCTGTGCAATTGCTTCCATGAACACCACAAGAGCTTGTAACATAATGACACCTTCCAACCTCAGAACTTTTACAACCCAGTGGATTCTATCATATACTACCTTAAAATTCAAGTGTGCGCATACACACACACACACACACACACACACACACACTAAGTGAAAGCATTAAAATATTTTTGAGATTCCTTTTTTAAATATTTTAAGAAAACAGTGTCTTAGTTACATTGAGATGATCAAATTCATATTTTTCTTAAAGGTAATTCATCCAGAATGGATTGGAACCTCCTGAATGCCAGGCTCTGGTGCTGGTTGCTGAAAATAAATATTGGACAAGACAGACATAGCCTCTGATCTCACAGTGGCTAGAGTGCATATGACATCAATTAATTCTAATGTGTGAGGCCATATATGTAGGTTTTTCTAAATGTTATATATCTAAATGCTTTCAATATTAAAGAGCAGTAAATTATACTTATTAAGTAAATAAAATACCTATGCATGATCATTTATAAGGAAAGTAATGAACCAAGAAGATGAAGACATTAGCATAGCTTTGACATTTTATGTCTGAACTAGAGGCCCAGTGCACAAAATTCATGCATGAGTAGAGTCCCTAGGCCTGGCCAGCAATCAAGTCCAATCGGTGAGGTGACTGGTGGCTGGTGGCCTGGTGCCGCCCACTTGCCAGCCCCAACTGGGTGCAGTTCCTGCATTAAGTTTCTGCCCCTTGGTGGTCAGTGCACGTCATAGCAATGGGTCCTTTCGTCAGTCATTCTGCTGTTCAGTCAATTTGCATATTAGGTTTTATTGTATAGGATAAACAATTCAATAGCCATCACACCTATTTTATGAGTCAAATCAAACCGTACAGAACAGTGTATGTCTAACAAGTTCCTCTATTGTTACTACTTTTTCTATTTCCTTTCTTTAGGTTTGAAGGGGGAACAATATGAACTTTTAGAACACAGTGTATTTTTAATGTCCAATATGAATTCTCAATTCTCACTCATTAAATACTTGTGAAAAAAATAATTTAATAGTCACAGGAACATCTAGCTCTTTGCTCTTCTGTCACATAATGCGAATTGCTTGCATTCTTTTTTTCTGTTATTTGTTTCCTATTCCACATCTTATTTAGCAATTTGATCTAAGTGGGAATATCATTCTGTTTGCATAGTTAGCCCTCATATGGATTGTTTGTGCCTTTTTACATACAAACTACTTAACTGAGCTCTAAATTCACTGTCATAACATGATGTTACATAGGCAGAGAAAGTAGCTTTTTCAATTGTCAAGACTCATATACATAAATTATATTTAACAATTTAAAAAACTGGTTATATATATCTGAATCAGATTTATTTTATAAATTAAAAGCATTAGCATACATTACTATATTTGAAATGAAAAGACTTAGATTCAACACTTGAAAAGTCAAATTTAATGCACACCTTCAATGATGCAAAATTTTACTTCTTGAGGAAGTTCCTTAAAAATAATTATTAAATTAAATACAGTAAGGAGTTTCCTCAAAAAATTAAAAATGGAACTGCCATTTGACCCAGTGATCCCACTTCTAGGAATATATCCTAATGAACCTG
>NW_006289235.1:1413086-1431779 GCF_000327345.1 Myotis davidii
GGGGAGGGAGGAGATAAGAGATCAACTAAAGAACTTGTGTGCATAAAAGCATAACCAATGGACAGAGACAATGGGGGTGCGGGGGAATGAAGGCCAGGGCTGGGAGGCGGGGGCAAGCTAGGAGAAGACAATGTGGGGGGAAGGGGACAAATGTAATGCTTTCAACAATAGAGAATTTAAAAAAAAAATTGCTAGCTTTTCTCAAAAAAAAACCCCTATAAATATACAATTCAGAATTGTGATTTTTAAAAGAATAACAATATACTACAAATTTAGACTTTTTTTCTGCAGAAACTAAATGAGGTTAATACAGTGGGTTAAATGAACATAATTTACAAGGCCATTAGAGCTGAAATAATTCAAGTACATTTCTGTTCAGTTCCTGTCCTTTTCAAAAAGTTGATTTATGAAGAAATATGCAAGTCTAGATTAGTCCACAAAAGTATACTTTTTATACAATTATTTCACACAAAATGGTTATTGACCATATGTATTTTGTTTAGGCATTTACAGAGGGGAGCTGTTAACGTAATTAATTTACAATTTAGTTAGCAAGAAAACGTGTTAAATTGAATTTTACTTGGAAACAATATCAAACCAATGTGAAGTATATTACATCCCATAAAATGAATAAATGCTGATCAAATTGTATAGCTGAACTATGTAGCTCACATATTCCAAGACACTTAAAATATGATCTTTATACAGTCATTAAATAAACCTCAAGACACAAAGGGTTTCCATATACACAAATTAATAACTTTAGTTCATATTATCAGCTTATTCCAGAAGTTTATGATGGCAAATTAAAAATAGTAACCTCTTCTTATAGTTTACATCAATAGTCACTAAAGTCTTTTCCTAATAATTAATAGCATGAGTTTTACCATGTAATTTAAATGAAAATGCATTTCATCTTATGTTGCCTGATTGCCTATATCACCATCTTCAAGTAGTTGGAAAAAGTTATAAAAATCAGAATCCTACTCTTAGGATCAGAAAGCTCTAGTAACCATCAGACAAACTTCATTTTATAGTCTATAGATAATACAATATGGAATACAATGTCTTAGATAGAGATGTGTTTAATGAACAGTTGTTGTTTTTTTCATCTATGTGACACAATAAATCAAATAAAGAATAAAATATTAACCCATGGCTTATACTCTAAACTTTCTTCTTAGCCATTTCTGCAATTATTCCTGAGCAAGTCCCTAATATGCATGCTTGTTCTGGGAATCCCAATATACTAGTTTGGATAGTATGGCCTGAAATGGGGTTCCCACTGCTCAGTGCTCTATCTGTCTACTTATCTGTGTATCATCTATATAATATCTATCAAAAAAATTATATTCCTTTATAATCTCATATCTATATTTCAGACATATAGAGAGAGAGAAAGAGAGAGAGAGTGCAATTCCAAAAAGTGCTATGACATATTTAATAACAGTTTCCCCCAAGAATATATATAATTCCTATAAGACATGTTATATATTAATCTAAATATTGTTAAGATATCATCATATATTTTATGCCATATATAAGCTACACACCTATTACAGCTAAAGGTTCTATGCAATATGACATTTACCGGTATATGAAATGAATAACATTGCTAGAAACTATCTATGACATTGTGGATTATCAAATCAACCAATGAACAGAAGTCATTTTCTTTTTTGATCAGATCATTAGTTTGGTAGATAAGAAAATGTCATATTCAGTGTAGCTTGTGAATATCTCCCATAAAAAGTTTGCATACTATGTTTACATAAGTTCATATAGTACAGTATTTAATCTAGTACTTTTAAAACACACAGGTGGCACAACACCAAACACCAGGTGATGAAAATAAAATCTTGCTATGAATGCCTTAACTGAAATATTAAAACCAGTAAGATAAAATTTAATAGATATTAACTTAAAGTTTGGAATTAATATTAAAAGGAACAGTTATAAGAACTGCATGGATTCAGAAAATATATGAATGAGAATCAGGCAATATGAAGTCTACTCTTAGCCCTAAATCTTCCTAGATGTAGACAGTATGATTACTATGATGGTAAAGTGAGTCAAAAGAATAAGTGTTTTAGATGTACATCTTGGAGATGGTGAAGACAGAATGAATTACCTCTTCATATAATAGAAGACAATCATGGTGCCTCTAAATATAAGTAAAATCAACGTGTGAATGTTACAAAGTTACAAATTATTTTGCAATGTAAGATAGAACTTTCAGGTAATATCAGTTTTTTATAATTAGACTTGACTAGTATAAGACAGGATCTGAAGTAGAAATACTTCAGTTAGAGAATGGTTTGATATCTGTCATCTGCACTAGAGAAGTTATTCTGCACTGCTTGATATGTTGCTTTGTACTATGCATTGTCTCTTATTTTCAAACACATTATATGGAGTAGGTGGAATAAAAACTATATAGAGATGAATTCATTGAGACTTACACAATAGAAATGACTTCCCACTAGTGAAAGAAAAGGTGATTGAATTGACAAGTACAGATTGGTAGTTACAAAATAGTCAGGAAGATGTAAAGTACAGCATAAGAAAAATAGTGAATAATATTTTAATAACTGTATATGGTGTCAGGTGGGTACTGGATATATTGAGGGGAACACATTATAAAGTATATGATTGTCTAACCACTATATGTACACCTAAAACTAATATAATATTGTATGTCAACTGTAATTGAAAAAATATAAAATAAAATAAAAAGTTAAATGGCTTCCCAAGGCCACTGAGCTTGCACATAGCAGAGCAAAACTACCTTCCAACTCTAAATTCTGATTAATGTTCAAGAAATTAACAAGACCACTTAGCAAATTCATTTACTAGTGTCCTGTTTATACCTCTATAATCACGTTAATTAATTTTTTTTATTTTTATGGCAGGCCTCTGCCTGCATTGATGGGATTGGTCTCTGTTAGTGAGTAATAAAATAAGTGACTTTCCCACGTTAGATTTTTTTAAATCATTATCTCCGTAGGACAATACCTGCAAACATGACTTCTCTAATTTAGGATACATGTTATCTTTCATAACCGAAATAATGATTGTGTTAAAATTCAAGTATTTGTTGATGATTTTATCTTGATCATTTTAAAAATTACTATTATACATATGATATATATATATGCACACATATACACACATTAACCTTTAAAATATATTCCAATTCATTTTATTTGCCAAATTAGTCTACTGTAAAAGATAGAAATATACTATATAGAGCTCTGATCAGACTTTTGTTTTCAACTTATATAACTTTTTTGGTAATGAAACCTCCATGGTCTATAAAGTGATTACTGCCTGTCAGAAAGAAATAATGAGCTTGAATTTCTCAATCATTATACGTTTATGTAAATTGCATGTGTTTTATATTTCCAAGGAGAGGCCTCTATCAATATTGTTAGAAAAGGACAGTTAGGCAGGAATTGTTACTGAAGCTGATAAATGTTTACCCTTCATTGGAGACTGACAACTGGCATATGACATAGACTGCTTTTCTGCTTTTATACTGCTTACATTAAAACCTGTCTAGGAATATGAGAATTCAAAGTGTAATTTTAATGTAAAACTGCTTTGAAATTTCTTGTTAGAAAGCTTGCCATATACACCAGAGGACAATTTTAAGAAGCGAACAGCTATTATATGTGTAAGATATAATTAAAAATTATAAGAAATATAATAAGATTATAAGATATAATAAGTAAAAATACAAGCCACTGTTGTACATGGACAAAATATAATAAAATATTATTAAATGATCACATGGCAAAGTCTGCATTCAAATGTCTTTTTATAAATGGTGTCCCCACAACATTTGTAGTTTGTTTAGGACAGATTTAATAGCAGCAGTTTCCCCAAAGCAGGCTAAAGTCATTTAATAGATGACTGCTTTTTATACAGAGCTGATTTATTTGAACTTAGAGTACAGTAGACCACATAAATGTGGTGTTAATATTCTAAACTGAGCTAAATTGTGTTAGCAACAAAACTTGTCTACTCATCCAATTTACCTTGGCCTATGAGAGAATGTGAGAGTTATGCTATTAATTGACAAGCAATCAGTAAAGCAGACATTCAATAAATATTTCTTGAGTGAATAAATACAAACAAGGATCAGTTAGGCAAATAAAAAGACTATCAAAGGTAGTGATGGCTAAGTTCAGGTCTCTTTCAATTTAAGGAGAAAGGGAAGGAAATTAAAAAACAATGAAAGAAAACTAAGAAGAATAAACAGTTCCAACAGGAAGCTCTCACTTAAGAAGTTTAAAAAAAAAACACAGGCAGGTGATGAATGTTAACTAGACTTATTGTGGTAATTATTTTGCAAAATATATAAATATCACATTGTTATACTGTACTCCTGAAACTCATATAATATGCCAATTATATCTCAGTAACATAAAATAAAATGATTTCTGCATTTGGAAAATGGTAAGAAGCCTGCCCAGTGATTACAGCTAAAGAAAGCAGTAAGGTATATGACTAGAGGAAACAATAGATGTAGAAAGACTATGAAAAATACTGATAACTACTGTGTTTGGAATTTTTAATATAGGTGATGGGGAACTACTAAATATTTTTTAACAGAGAGGCCACATGATTAAAATAGTGTTCCAGTCAAAGTTTGAAAGCATTATGCTGAATATAGTTGAATATAGGAGAGAGAATATTTCTAGTCATGAACAGAAGAAGAGTAGGAATAAGGTTCAGCTGTGGGAAAATTAAAAGTTATTTTTTTTTTATCAGAGACCTGACTGTTGTAACTGAAATTTTAAGAAAAGTAAACCATTAAGTAGGAGATTCAGTAAATGCATCATATGGAGTAGATACTGCTTAAATTGGGCCTAGAGAAGCAAAACCCTGGGGACATTTCAGAAAACCATAATTCAACCAGTTTGATCTGAGCTCAAACAAAATATGGGCAAAATTGAGAAATACTAGTAAACCTGATTAAGTCAAGATCATTGAAGGCTTAATCAGTGACTTGGTTAGAAGTGTGAACTTCATTTTCTAGGTATCCAATAATGTTATTGATACTTACCAGAATAAAGATGACCTTGGTTTTGGTTGATGGACTTTATCTCGAGTAACCCTTCCTGCTCTTAAAATCATTACTCATTTATGAGGGGAAAACATCTACGCAGATGTTCTAAAATAACAGTAATGAAGTGTTTGGGTGCTGAAGTTAAAAACTCCTGGTTTCAAATCCATTTTCCATTTCCTACTAGATATCTGTATGATATGAGAAAATTCCTTTCTCTCTTCAAGACTTTGTTACTACATTGCAAATGTGGAGTTAATAGTGCCTAGTCCTTAAAGTGGTTGTAAGGCTTAAATAAGAAACTGCAGATAAAGTGACTGGCACATTAAATATTAGCTATTTTAGCAAACTAATCAGGTTTCTTTTCTTACACTGCTAGTGAAAGAGCAGAACTGGTAATGCAAATATTAAAATAAATGGATGAAAACCTCTGCAGAAAAGAGAACTTACAGAGGATAAAAGCATATTTGGGCAACGCCCATAATAACACAAAGTGGAAGCAACAGACAAGATGAGAACTATGACATATAATAGATGCTATATCAGATAAAGGGATAGGTAAGACTAAAGATAGAGATCCAGATAAAAATAACTATATAGAGACACAGATGGAATGTCAGAATTGTAAGCTGTCCCAAATTCATAAAAGTTAATCTCTCAAAAGGAGGGGTGCAAAATTCGCCCTGAAATACAATTAGGATTTAATTAGTGACTTTTTGAGAAGACAATTATGATAGAATGAATGAGGGAGGAAGGGGTCAGTTTTTAAGGCATTAAGGAGAAAGTAGGTAATAAGCAAATTTGGCAACTTTAGTTATAGGAGACACATTCAGAATGTTCAACAATCATAATGATTAAGAGTGATTGGGTGTTCTAAACTTGCCAGGCCCTGCTCTAAATATTTCAAATCAACCAAGTCATTTAACCCTGGTAAGAGTCCTGTGATATTAAACATCACTTTCATTTTTTTCAGTGAGGAAAGGGAGACAAAGGGGGATTATGACTTTTGAATAATTTAATATAGCTAAAAAGTGGCCAAGTTGGCTTTGAACCAGGTAATGTAGTGCCAGGTCCTATGCTCACACGGCTTCTGACAAGATTGGTGATTTGAACTCAGTCATATGACTGAGTCTCTACTTACCTAAATAGGCCAGAAATGGAGATGAAAAAATATAATAACATTTTTGTGTTTTAACAATCACTTTACATAAGTCATATGAGAGAGATAGTGCTTTAAAGGAGCTTATAAGGCTCGGAGAGAAAGCACGTGTATAAGATTACCATAATATATGACATGTGAACACTTCCATTGCAAAGGTATACACTACTTGGTCTCCTGAAAATGCTTTCTGAGCTTTTAGACTTTTAAGTTCCATAAAGACGAAATGTATACATTTTCATAGAAAAGTAAAAAGAAAGAAAAGATATGGGGAATACTTCTAGATCAGTGGTTCTCAACCTGTGGTTCGCAATCCCTTTGGGGGTCAAAGGACCCTTTCACAAGGGTCACCTAAGACCATCGGAAAACACATATATAATTACATATTGGTTTTTTGATTAATCGCTATGCTTTATGTTCAATTTGTAACAATGAAAATACATCCTGCATATCAGATATTTACATTACGATTCATAACTGTAACAAAATTACAGTGATGAAGTAGCAACGAAAATAATTTTATGGTTGGGGGTCACCACAACATGAGGAACTGTATTAAAGGGTCGCGGCATTAGGAAGGCTGAGAACCACTGTTCTACATGGAATGATTCAGAAAAGGTATATATGGAGGAGATAGTAATTAAACTGGGCCAGAAGAAGAGAAAGCCTAGAGCAGTGATGGCGAACCTTTTGAGCTCGGTGTGTCAGCATTTTGAAAAACCCTAACTTAACTCTGGTGCCGTGTCACATATAGAAATTTTTTGATATTTGCAACCATAGTAAAACAAAGATTTATATTTTTGATATTTATTTTATATATTTAAATGCCATTTAACAAAGAAAAATCAACCAAAAAAAATGAGTTCGCATGTCACCTCTGACATGCATGTCATAGGTTCGCCATCACTGGCCTAGAGACATGTCAGGAAATTTTAAATACACTGATGGTTGGAGACTGAGATAAATTTGGAAATTTGAGAATTATTGGTTGAAATGAGATCATGGACAGTCTAAGTGCCAATGCTGAAGTATTAAAATGGTATGAGGAGAGCTTTTAATTTAGGGCCGTGGTTCTCATAATGTGGTCTCCAGACCAGCAGCATCAGCACTACCTGGGAAAATTTTAGAAAGGCCATTTATCTGGTCCTGCTTTAGACCTATAGGATTAGAAATTCTGGCTATGTGTTCCAGCACTCTTTGTTTTAACCAACCTCTGGATCAGGGGTCCTCAAACTTTTTAAACAGGGGGCCAGTTCACTGTCCCTCAGACCATTGGAGGGCCGGACTATAGTTTAAAAAAAAAAACTAGTCGGCTGCTAAGCAACAGGCAGCGGCGGCAAAAACACCTGGCGGGCCGGATAAATGTTTTTGGTGGGCCGCATGTGTCCCACGGGACATAGTTTGAGGACCCCTGCTCTGGATTATTTTGCTGTATGCTCAAGTGTGCAAACCCCTGCTTTAAGAGATGTGGTTGTCATTAAGCCTGCTCACAGAAGTCCTATTAGTTTATCCCAGGTTTCTGATAGCATCTTTTACTCTGCCCACTTCAACCTAGCACATAACTGACTTTGCATCATTAAATGAAATGTGAACAGAAGTGATGTATAACACTTTTAACAGGAAGCCTTATGAGCAATCATGTGGTTAAATATAGTTGCTCATGTTCTCAATGTTTGTCTTGAGAGGACCCCTCTATCAACCTTGTGCCGACTACAATGAAGTGAAACCTCAATAAACCTACAATGACATGAAATTTAGTGAGAACAAATTCTATTGTTTTCGGTCCCTAAGATATCAGGATTTATGTTACAGACACATAACTGAGCCTATCCTGACTTGACCTGGGCCAGGGGATGATACTGAGAAAGGATTGGTTGCATGATAGAAGAGAATGTGCTTACTAAGAGGGAGAGAGAATTAAGATATATATGAAAGAAGGAAGAGTCAATATTTCTCAAAAGTCACAAAATAGACATATATTTTACATGAATATATGATGGGGGTGGGAAGGAAGAGAGAAATAAATTACCAAAATATTAACAATATTTATCTCTGGTTATAAGGATTTGAGGTGAATTTTTACTTTCTTAGTCTATTATTTTTATTCCTAGAACACTATCCTATATAATAAATCCCTAATATGCAAATTGACCAAATAGCAGAATGATGAGTTGCTATGACATGCACTGCAAGAGGGATGTCTGACTGCTGGCTCAGGCCAAATCACTAGGGATCAGGCCTAAGCCGGCAGGCGGACATCCCCGGAGCGCTGCTCAGCCAGAAGCCAGGCTCACAGCTGGCAAGCACAGCGACAGTGGCGGGAGCCTCCCCTGCCTCCCCCACAGGCAGGTGGTAAGAAGCGAGGGGTCCTGGACTGCAAGAGCCCCGGAATTAAATATCAGAAAAGCATAAAGTGTATGAGACAGTGTTTGCCTCAAATCTCTTTTTTTCCAGGGGATAAAAATCTTAGAGGATGTTCACTACCTCTTGATCTCTTACCATATACAGGACACTGTTTTAAGTTCCAACCACACATTATTTCTGATTCTTTTCAGTCTTGATGGTAAGACCTATGATACCAATGGTAGCGATGATTTCCCAAGTGTTTACATAACGTGCCTTAGACCACACAGTGATTATACAGATGTTCCAAGATTCAAACCAAGTTCCATCTGATCCTAAAAGTTTGCATTTTAAAATTAGATCATGCTGTTGTAGGAGGGTCTTATAAGCATATGCATGTATAAACATGTGTGTTTGTATGTGCATGTATGTACAGAGATTTGCTGATATATTTGACATAGTCCTTAAATAAACAAACATAAATGATTATTGTATGTACTGTTTTATGCTCAATGTCCTAGGATAGTAGTAGAGTAGGTCATAATTATAATTGAATAAAAAAGAACTTAATTACTTATTAAAGTCACTGTGCTGATATTACTACTATATTTACTTCTGCTTTTCAAGTAAACTTATGCAATAAAGAATTGTGACTCTTTGTAAGGGCAACTGTACTGACATTTCTAGGTCAAAATAAGTCTTTATGAGATGATAAATATGCTACCTAAATATCAATTTGTCTCCAGAGCTTCACAAATCCCAGTATTTTTTTCCAATCCTTGTCACCACCGACTTTAAGGATACAAAAGTTGGTTTTGCCCTCTTCAAAATAGTAAAGCCTGAAATATTAGAAGCCAGACTTAACATAGATATTGTTTTCATTAATGGAATATTATCACTAGAGTTGATTACCATGAACCCACAGGATTATCAACAACTTTCAACTCTACATGCTTGCTAGGTTGTAAAATCAGAAGGAATGCCTCCTTTAATATAAAGTTTGACTGAAAGGCTAGTACTTCTGGGCACATGAATGGGTTTTAGAGGGGTCCATGAATGCTGTGAAATTATATACAAACTATTTCATGTTTGTACAAATATGCATGAGAGAGACTGCATATATTTTATTATATCTCCAAGAGGTATAACACCTACAAAAGATTTGTTTCCAGTCTTGTGAATATACTAAAAAGCACTGAATTGTACTCTTAAATAGTTGGATTTATGGTATGTAAATTATATCTCAATAAAGCTTAAACAAAATGTCTACTCTGGAACTTTTAAAATAAACCTGTCAAGCCAAAGCTGAAGTACCTCCAACTTTGTTACCATATTTTCATTTTTTAAAATATATTTCTATTGATTTCAGAGAGGAAGGTAGAGGGAGAGATAGAAACATTAATGATGAGAGAGAATCACTGATTGACTGCCTCCTGCACACCCTCTACTGGGAATCGAGCCCAAAAAAAGGGGCTATTGAACTGTGATCTCCTAGTTCAGTGGTCGGCAAACTGCGGCTCGCGAGCCACATGCGGCTCTTTGGCCCCTCGAGTGTGGCTCTTCCACAAAATACCACTTGCAGGCGCGCATGTACAGTGTGATTGAAACTTCGTGGCCCATGCGCAGAAGTTGGTATTTTGTTTGATATTTATTTTATATATTTAAATGCCATTTAACAAAGAAAAATCAACCAAAAAAATGAGTTCACATGTCACCTCTGACACGAGTGTCATAGGTTCGCCATCACTAGTCTAGTTCATAGGTCAATGCTCAACCACTGAGCCACGCTGGCCAGGCAGTTACCATATTTTCAGAACTTGTGTTCCACATCAAATGACTCATTTGTTGACCTTAATCAACACCAACTAAAAACCTATTCAATGACCTTGTCTGTGATGTTGTTGTGCAGCCAACATAATGACGTGGTTGCCTGGCTACCATCTATTCCTTTTGTAACAGTCATTTCCATTCTGGCACTTTCACTATGTCTTTTGGCCCACATTATACCATCGTTTTAACACATTCCAATTATTTAGTATGTCTTTGATTTTTTAGGAAAAAGAGTGATGTGTTTATTTTGTTCTAAGAGACATCCAATATTTTATTAAAGATTCTTTGTGCCCCTCAGAATATGAATATCAATAGAATGAAGTAAGTCAGAAAGCCTAAGCATTCCATTGGAACAAGGGGTCAAATAAGTATTCAGATGCCATAGTCAAGATTATGGAGGAAGTGCAAATATTACTGGTGAATATTTCTCATAGATGAGGAGAAAAGCTGGCAGGCAAAGAAGACTGGGAGGTAATAATATAATTTGAAGCAGTGGTCAAGGCCAGAGTCTGATATACTGTAAAGGGATGTACAGACACCCAGGTAAGAAGCTTGGCAACACAATCCCAAGAGTTTAGGAAGAGAGTAACTGGGAAAAAAGATTCAGGAATTATACCCAAGTACTGATAAAATAGGGAGTAAGTTATAAAGTCACCAGCAAGCAAGATATTGAACAGTAAATATAAAAGAAATAGGCTAAGGAAAAGGCTTTGAGGAGTGGTTTGGCTGCTTCCCATATGTGTAAGAATGGATAAGTCTGTAATCTTTTTTGAGTTTTCATTTTTTCATCTGTAAAATTAATACATTTAATAATTCATTTAATCCTTGTTACAATTCTACGATCTATATATATAAAAGCATAAGTGACCGTTATGACCAAACGACCAGAATGACTGATCGACCAGTCGCAATGACACCCACTGACAACCAGGGGGCAGACACTCAATGCAAGAGCTGACCCCTGATCGTCAGTGCGCTCCCACAGCCAACCTTCCATGGCCTGCCAACCTCCCGCGGCCTGCCAACCTCCCTTGGTCCCTCCCTGTGGCCGGCCAACTTCCCATGGTCCCTCCCCCCAGCTGCCCTCACCCCAGCTAGCCGGACAACTTCCCATAGTTCATCCCCCCAGCTGGCAGGCCCCAATCAGCTCGGATCACCAGCCAGGCCTAGGGATCCCATCCGTGCACGAATTCATGCACCAGGCCTCTAATGTAAATATATTATCCCCATTTGACAGATAAAGAACCGAAGGCCTAGAGAGAAAAAAATTTTCTAAATTCAATGAACTATTTTAATCTACATCTTACTCAATTTTTGGTGGCATTTAATACTTAAGTACTCCTCTAATAATCAACCTCCTCCATCTCTGTCTCCACCTTTTGGGTCTCCTTGGACTGTATGATTTTTATTTTTTTAATAATACTTTATTGTTAAAAGTATTACATATGTCCCCTTTTTCCTCACCATTGGCCTCCTCCAGGTCACCCCAGCCCCCCACCCCAGGTCTTCACCACTGAGACAGAAAAACCCAGGCCACATTAGGGAAAAAAGCAGAAGGCAAAGGCATGTCAATAGCTGGATGCTACTGAAACATGACTGCCTGACTAATATCTGCAAAGTGGATGTGATTTGCTTTTCGTGTTGTTTTTGTTTTTGTTTGTTTGTGTTTTGAGGAAACTCCAGACAGTTTTCCACAGTGGCTGCATCAGTGTACATTCCCACCAGCAGCATACTAGAATTCCCTTTTCTCCACTTCCTCACCAGCACTTGTCATTTGTTGATTTGTTGACGGTAGCCATTCTGACAGGTGTGAGGTGATATCTCATTGCCATTTTAATTTTATCTCTCTGATGATCAGTGATTTTGAGCTTTTTTTCATATGTCTGTTGGCCATCTGTATGTCTCTCTGGAGAAGTGTCCATGTAGATCACTTTTTAAATTGTATTGTTTGTCTTCCTTTTGTTAAGTTGTAGTTATATGAGATCCTTACATATATTGGATATTAAGCCTTTATTAGATGTATCATTGCCAAATATGTTCTCCCATATAGTGGGTTCCCTTTACATTTTGTTGATGATTTCTTTTGATGTGCAGAAGCTTTTTATTTTCATGTAGTCCCATTTGTTTATTTTATCCTTAGTTCCTTTTGCCCTAGGAGATGTATCTGTAAACATATTCCTATGAGAGATGTCTGAGATTTTGCTACCTATAGTTTCTTCTAGGATTTTTATAGTTTCACTACTTACATTTAAGTCTTTTATCCATTTTGAGTTTATTCTTGTATATGGTGTAAATTGGCGGTCTAGTTTCATTTTTTTGCATGTATCTGTCAAATTTTCCCAACACCATCTATTGAAGAGGCTCTCCGACTGTATGATTTTTATATCATCATCTTTTCAAATGACACATCCTCCCATGGATTCAACCATTAAATAGCCTAAAGATTATCTATTCTATATCTGTCAGCGAAAATCTATCTTCTAAGCTTCATATTCATATACACAATGGCCTAGCTGATATTTTATCATAGGCATATTAAATGAGACCTATCAAAAACGGAACCCATTCCCTCCCCACACCGTGTTATTCCTACTGGATTTCCTATTCACTTGCCTAATACATTAGCATAAAAATCATCTTTGCATACTTCACTTCTCTATTCTGTCACATCCAATCATCCGTTGAGTCCCATCTATCAATCCTCTTATCGCAATCAATCTTCTTTGTCACTGCCATAAACCTTGTCACTGCCCTAGTTTTGGATATAATCATCTCTTATCTGGGCTAATATTACCAGTCTTTAGATGAATATTTTTCTTCCTGAAATATGTCAAAATTTTGACATCCAGAGCATTGGCTCATTAACTACAGGGCAGTGATGGAGAGATGCTATTCAATGCATTGTGCCATGCACAATTGTGGATCAAGTTTTCCAGATCAATGTGGATACAACCTCATACTTGGCTGTTTCACAGAGTGATGACCCCTGTGTGTACGTGAGTTTGACATGTCTAGTATAGATTAACAATTACTCTTTGTTAGCTTTGTTCCACAATGTATTAAAAGCAGCAATCCAAGTCATTTTTGGTATAAAATGTAGTTGGTAAGAAAGAAAAAGAAGAGGAAACGTTCGTCCAGCCTATCAATGAATAATCTACAATGCTTTTTGTAACTTCAAACATCCACCTTCATGAAAACTCTTTATACAGCCATTGTCATGATGATCCAATATTTTAAGTTGAAACATTATATATCCAAGTTTCTGATCTTGCTCTGTATCAACATAGCACTCACAGAACTAATGAAATACCTATAGCCACCGTAGCTTCCATCTTGATCTTGTCTTTTGAAATGCCTTACAATACAAAGAAACATTTTCAGGCAAAGGTAAAAATAATTGTCAGGATGATGGTTTTGCAGACAGGGAGCCTTCAATGACAGTGCAGTTCCTATGGTGAGACACTGTAATGAGTTCAAAGTGTTTACAACTTCAATACTGCCTGTCAAATGCTCCCTTCAATGAAATGAATTCTTGTCTCTAACCCACAAATGTGCTTTCAGAAATAAAAAACATTGTGAATATACAGGTGTTTCTATTATTGGCCCAGGTGAGGCAGTTACTTTTTTATTCTTAATAAAAAAAAAGTTTTCTCAAGATATTCGTAACTTCAAAAATGTGTTTACAGTAATAAATCATGTAGTTACTTACAAAACAATCAGAATTGCACTATGATCATGATATGTATAAGCAATATAATCACAGAGACTAAGTAATACAGTCTAAGATTGTCAATAAATTAACTATTATATTAGCCAAATCTGCAAATTGTTTTCTGTTTAAGTTAACAGGCTATGTAATTGTGTAGCCTATCAATTTCATTAATAAAAATATTTTCCTTCAGGAGAGACAGCACAGAGGTAACTTTAAAGAGTAAAAATAGGAGATACAAATAATACACAACACAAACATGAATTTATAAATCTTTAAAATTATTACTTTAACATTTTTGGAATTAACTATTATTTTACCAAATCTGCACATTATAACAAACTGTATAAAGCAATCTTTATTCTTAGATTTAAAAGTAGTTTCCTTTATATAGCTACTAACATGATTTGGTCCTGGTGTATTGGTAATGGGGTAAAAAGTCTTTGGCATACGACATGTTCCAGTTGCAAATAGCTCTAAAGGATTGAATTTCTAACCTGGGCTATGCTATCTAAAGGTGTTCTACCTGGAGATAAGACTCCATGCTGTAATCATAAATACGCTTCAGAGGATACATGAACATTGAAAAATATATGCAAATCATGCTCGTGTTCTGTTTTGTTTTTAGAACATTTACAACCTACAACATCCAGCAGAATCTCAAACAGTTCCTTGATTAAAAAAAAAAAAAAAGAGTTAAGAAGCAGTAGTCTAGGGCAGGCTACTTTTCTCAGTGTGTGTGAGTCCAGCCCAGCATAAGCATTACCTGGAAACTGTTAAAAATACAAAATATCGCCAAAACCGGCTTGGCTCAGTGGATAGAGCGTTGGCCTGCGGGCTGAGAGGTACCAGGTTCGATTCCGGTCAAGGGCATCTACCTGGGTTGCGGGCACATCCCCAGTAGGAGATGTGCAGGAGGCAGCTGATTGATGTCTCTCTCTCATTGATGTTTCTAACTCTCTATCTCACTCCCTTCCTCTCTGTAAAAAATCAATAAAATATATTTTTTAAAAAATACAAAATCTCAGGTCCCTCCCCAAACCTACTTGATCAACAGTGCTGGGGTGGGACCCAGCAATCTGTTTTAACACAGATTTGCACATAAAGCTGGAGAACCACTGGTCCAAGAAACAGTTTTCAACTGGATTTTTTTTTTTTAGCCTCCTCAAATGTTGATGTAGTATGTTTGGGGAATTTGTATATATTTAGAAGCTTCCCAGGAGATTCTGATGATTAGTCAGTTGTCCACCACCACCCTAAGGCAGAGCCACTGAAAATGTGGTTGGAGAACAAGCAGCATCAGCCTTTTCTGCAAGCTTGTTGGAAAAGCAGAATCTTAACCTCACCCTCAGACTGACTAACTCAAAATCTCTGAGGGTGAGACCCAAGAATCTGGGTTTTAGCAATCTCTCCAGGTGATACTAATGCAGGCTAAAGTTTGAGAGCAGAGCACTGGCCCAGAAAAAATAAAATAAGTGACTGTTTATGTGATCCAAAGGATACAGCTAGTCCTGCATTAAGCTTTAATAGCTTTTAATAATAGTGAAGGGTACTATTTACTGGGAACTTATTATGTTCCAAGCACTATAGTAAATATAACATATTTCATTTTTATCTTTAAAGAAACGTTATGGTAGAGTAGGATTATTAACCTTCTTATACAGACATAAGCACACCAAGGATCATAGAATTTAAAGAATTTACACAAAATAGCAGAATCAGCCAGGATTTGAATCCAGGTTCAAGGACTGTGATTTTAACAATTATATCTATAAAACTTCTAAGCTACATGTTGAAAAGACCTTCAGGGCTAGGTAAACCCACATATGACATGCATTATGTAAGGGAAATTAAGACTGATACCTCAGACTATGAAGGAAAATCAAGAAGCAAATCTGACCCAAGGTTTAAAACGGATTATCAATGGGTAAAAATTGGCAACTGAATTCTTACTCAAAAATTGCTCCCTTATAGTAATAGCGCTTATACATGTGAACAAACTTTACATATTCTATAAAGCGAAGACAATTAAGTCAGTCACTGCGGAGATGAGGCAGCAAGTCACTTGCTTAGAACTGACTGTTCACAGTGCTCTGATTAGCTAGCTACTTTGCCTGAAGCACAACACACAAGCACTTTCTTCCTCCCCCTGTGGGTGCTAACTAGACTGTTTGATGTAATGAAGTGATTATCAGAACATTTTCTCCCATTTGGGGTCTACATAGCAAATGCCCCATTAGGTCCTAGGTGCCTCTAGGACCCAAACATGAGAGACCAATGCAGGGCAGAAAAATGCTTGTCATTTTATATGCCATGGGCATAATTTGTTCCCAAATTAACTAGGCTGATTAGTAAATGTAAGATGAAATCTAAGGTGTGATTGAATCACCATAATATCCATGCTTTGAGAATTGTGACTCAGCAGATGGGAAAAAGGGAAAATAAATGTCCAACATCTTGATTGTCACTGACACTTGTGAAATTATCATCTGACAAACCGTGATGAAATAATTTGGCAGGAATCCAATACAAACTAATGAGTCATTTAATTAAATAAAATTATGTCTCCCCAACTAAATGGAATGCAATGATAAGACCTCCATTCTAATACTTATCTAGAAAATAGATGTCTAGATTTCTTTCCTTTATGAATTTTTAATAGCCAACCTGGGTATAATAATGGTATCATCTAGAATGTATATGGTCAACACTCAATTGCTCACAGGGTTATTAAACAGTTTATCCTGATTTTCCCCCTCTTTCTCCAAGAAAAGATTACATTTCTTATAGCATTTTCTTAAGAAAACTGAAAGAGAATGAAAGGAAATGAAATGCAAATGGCCAATATTTCAAGTTCTTAACACCTTTAAGACAGTATTTGATGGTCTTGGCTAAACGGAAGCTTTTGGTTTTCCAGTTAATTTAATCTATCCAGCACTGCAATAACTGAGGTAGACGATAAAGCAAAAATAACTAAAATTTTATTTTCTCTATAAAAAACAATGAAATGGCAACCGATTAACAGCCAAAAACTTATGTCTGGCTGTTGATCATAAAAACAAATTTGCAATGTTAACTTTAAAAATCATGTTTAGCGCCACACATACCAAAATGATGACATTAAGAATAAGATATAACTGTCATTTGAATCAACAAATAATAGTTTGTTCATAAGACATAGGCATTTATATATAGTTCACTGATCTTTTTTAATATGACTGGGAACCCGTTCTGTGAGCTTAAAAGACAGGGCTCTACCTTATTTTTCACTTTTACTCCATAAAGCCTAATACAATTCTACATGCATAGAAGACACTCCTAACTGTTTATTGATCTAGGTATGACTTACAAAGTTAAAAATAGTTATGGACTTTTCCCACCAGAGGAAATTCATGTATATTGCTACTTTTATATTAATTATGGAGCCTATGAAAAGTAATGTCATTAGATGCAAGAAGATACTATCATTTCCAGCATTTGCAACCTCTATTCGTCCTTGAGAAAGATAAAAGTTTCTTCTCCCAATCCCATGATATTGTTCCTCTGGCTGTCAGCATTCTAGTCACACAAGCCTTCTCTTAATTGTCTAACATTCCAGACTTAGGGCCCTCAAGATCAGATTTGATTTTTCTCTGGGAAACACCTTTTCATCCCCACCTGGGTTCCCCCCTTTCACGAATCCACTCTCTCTTTTCTACACAATGAGCTAGTACCAACTCATCCTTCAAATCCCTTTTTAAATATCACTTGCTCAGAGAAGACTCTCCTGATACGTTGTTCCCCCAGTAAATTCATGCTCACTAATTTTCTACTTTTATAGGACCCTGAATTTGCTTTTCAGTAAGCATTAAACTTGAAATTCAACTATTATGCAATCTTAATTTTGCTGGTAATTCCCAAAGGAAAGTAAATACTGAGACATAAACCTTTTCTTATTTCTTCATTAAATTTACCAAGGCCCAACAAAACACTCTGCCCATAGCATGTACTCAATAAGCATTTATGGAAGTTGTACTTCTTCGAGATGGTGTCACATTTTACATTGACACTAAAATACACTACACTCTGTATCATTTCTGTTGATTTAGCATTTTTAGGTTATCATACAGTATGCTAATTTTCCTTTTCTGTTATAGACTCTGCATATGTTAATATTTTCTGGAGGGAAGGAACCAAGACTTCCTAGAATGTAAAGCATATGGAGACATTAAATAACAAACCACTAACAACAATAAAGAAAGCAATTAACAGGGTACCAAGCCCCGTTAAATTCTATCTTGAGAATATCATGCTAAGTGAAATAAATCAGACAGAAAAAGTCAAGAACCATATGATTTCACTCATATGTGGGATATAAAACTGAATGCAACAAAGAAGACAATAAACATACACAGAACAGTATGGTGGTAACAGAGGGAAAGGGGGTAAGAAGGTTGAAGAGAGTAAAGGGAGTAAACATATGATGGAAGGAGACTTGACCTTGGGTGGGAAACACACTGCAATATGCAGATGATGTTTTGTAGAATTGTCCACTTGAAACTATGTAAATTATTAACCAATGTCACACCAATAAATTTAATT
>NW_006289235.1:1431837-1449283 GCF_000327345.1 Myotis davidii
TGTGTGTGTTGCAGCATTATTCACTGTGACCGAGACATGGAAACAACCAGTGTCCTCTACTACATGATCACATAAGAAAGATGTGGTACACATACTAGTATACAATGGAATACTATTCAGCCATAAGAAAAGATAAAACACTGCTATTGTGACAATATAAGTGGATCTTCAGAATATCATGCTAACTGAAATAAATCAGACAGAAAAAGTCAAGAACCATATGATTTCACTCATATGTGGGATATAAAACTGAATGCAATAAAATAGACACAGACAAAAGTATGGTAGTTACTGGAAGGAAGAATGGGGTAGGGAGGTAGTAAAGTATAAAAGGGTCAAATATATGGTAACGGAATGAGATCTGAGTTTTGGTAGTCAGCACACAATGCAATAATGGTACACTAAAAACGTACATATTTTCTTAACCAATGTCACTTCAATAAAATTAATTTTAAAAATTCTATTTTGACCCAGTGATTTAGCCTATCATGAAAACTTTTCATCTTGATTTCATCCTCCTTCCCAGATTTGTGGCATATACAGAATCAAAAATTAGTCTTTTGCTGTTATTCATTAACTAGAGGCCCAGTGCACAAGATTAGTGCACTCAGGGTGTCCCTCAGCTCGGCCTGCGCCCTCTCACAGTCTGCAGTCCAGGAGCCCTCGGGGTATGTCTGACTGATGGTTTAGGCCCCCTCCCTGCACGGCAGTCGGACATCCTTAGCACCACTGCCTCTGCGCTCACCAGCCTTGAGCCCTGCTTTTGGCTGAGTGGTGCTCCCCCTGTGGGAGCACTGACCACCAGGGGGCAGCTCCTGCATTAAACGTCTGCCCCCTGGTGGTCACTGAGCATTATAGTGACTGGTAGTTCCACCATTCAGTCTATTTGCATATTAGCCTTTTATTATATAGGATGATCAATTAGCAAAACAAAACCTGTGATAGCTTATTAATTATAATAAAAACAGTTAAGGATTTCCAAGCATTTACTATCTACCAGGTCGGTAATCTCCTGAATTCTTTTACATAGATGAACTCATTTAATCCTAAAAACAATTTTTTAAAAAATATATTTTATTGATTTTTTACAGGGAGGAAGGGAGGGGGATAGAGAGTTAGAAACATCAATGAAAGAAAAACATCGATCAGCTGCCTCCTGCATACTCCCTACTGGGGAAGTGCCTGCAACCAAGGTACATGCCCTTGACCATAATCGAACCTGGGACCCTTCAGTCCGCAGACCGACGCTCTATCCACTGAGCCAAACCAGTTAGGGCATAATCCTCAAAACAATTTTATCACATGGATAATATTATCACCACCATCTTACATATGAGGAAACTGAAGCGCAGTATTATTTGCTCAATGTCACATAGCTTCTAGGTGGTACAGCTAGGATTCAAACCCAGGCAGTACATCTCAAGGCCTCAGAAGATTACCACTCTACCCTATTACTAAAGAGCATATTCCCAAAGAATATGTACCCCTATGTTCATAGAAGCACAATTGACAATAGTTAAGATCTGGAAACAGCCCAAGTGCCCATTAGTAGATGAGTGGATAAAAAAGCTGTGGTACATTTACACAATGGGATACTATACAGCTGTAAAAAAAGAAGGATCTCTTCCCCTTTGAGATAGCATGGAGGGACCTGGAGAGTATTATGCTAAGCAAAATAAGCCAGTCAGAGAAAGACAAGTATCACATGATCTCACTTATGTGTGTGGTGAACAAAATAAACTGACAAATAAAATAGATGCAGGGGCATGGAAGCATGCAACAGACTAACGAATCTCAGAGAGAAGGGGAGAAGGAGTGGAAAGAGATTAACCAAAGAACTTATATGCATATATGCATAACCCATGGACACAGACAATAGTGCAGTGAAGGCCTGGTAGGAGCGAGGTACAGGGGGTCAATGGGGAAAAAAGGGGGGGACATCTGTAATACTTTCAACAATAAAGATAAATTCAATTTAAAAATAATATAAATTATAAATAAAAAAGAAAAGAGCTAGAGTACAAAATTAGATTACAAATTTTATATACAGGAGGGAAAAAAGAGTATATCCTCTTATACACGGAGCTCACTGTCACAGCAAGTCAATATAGGGTCAATTCTCCTGCCAACTCTGTCGTAAAGATGACATTTCACTATCTTATGCCTGATACCCTAGAGCCTGGATCACTGTTTTACACAAACAGAAATAAAGCCTTTCCCAAAGTAAGTCTCACAGTAAAAGAATACCTTGAATCTGATGGGGCCCTGACAACCAGTCACAAATTTGTCTGTCTACTGAACAAGCTGCTAATTTAGGTCAATGATTCAATAAAGAGCTCACTGCAGATATAAACATACAGAAATCTTCAAGGCCAATCTGTATGATAGGTCAATGAGTGTGCAATTTACACTTGGTATCATGTGTGCTGTTACATTTTTTTAAATTATAGGAACTACACACTAGATTTAAAAAATAACCACTCAGAAGATTCCTAAGTCGCCATGAAATTATTGTGCAGATGCCTTCCACTAATTTTGTGGCTTCTTCTGCACTTCATCCCCTTAAGTGTTTTCCCAGAAGTAATCTGATATTCTCTTTTACCTTCAGGCCTCTGTACATTAAGTCCTCTGTGTCTGAAACAACCTATTCATCTGCTCCTTTAAATGTCAGCTAAATTACCAATACCCCTTCAAAATTTCTCTGACAATATGAATCTTGGTTCAATGCATGACCTTACTGCAAAGCATTCTCAATCTCCTACAGCATGTATACATTTTCCCCTACTCATAACACTGATGAAGAATTGTCTATGTATCTATTTGTCTCCCATGAGGATAAGGACAGTGTCTGTTTTCTTTGTATACTAGTTAGCTCAAACAACTCAATAATGTAAACTCAATTAGTATTTGTTGCCTTGGTGAATAAATATTTATCTGTAAGTAAATCTAATATCAGTTCTCAAGCATGTAGTTGCATAGAATATTAATCACATAGTATTTTACCAATGTCCAATAATATTGGTATCTATCTGGAACCAAAAACATTTTAGGGTACAGGTTCTTATATTTCCTGCAGAAACTTCTGCACAGACTAACTCACAAGTTTAAATTTAAAACTTGTCTAAAAAATAATAAATAAAACTTGTCTAACAGGTTTGTTAACAAAAATAGTGGGATGTGGATAGAAAGGGACATTATAAAGTTCAAATTAATTGGGAATCACCTAGTCAATATATTTTCTTTTAAAGATAAGAAATCTAAGGTTCAGGAAAGTTTATCAAATTGTATAAGATATATAACCAGTCAGTGATTTAAAAAGCAAACTAGGACTAGACCATGGATTTCGGACTCCTCTATGACAATGACCTCTCAGTATATACATATGACGACAATGGAGGTATCTCAGGAAGTGCAATGTCATACTACTTTGGACATGAGTAATCAATCAAATTCTTTCATTATGTTGACATGAGCAACTGACAGTGGTGGTAGTTGTTTTTCATTCTACAGAACGCCTATACAAGGCCTGGCCTTTTCAGAAATTTATCATTCTGAGGCTCAATATATTTTGGTGTTGACCAGGAGATTTTGACTTGCAGTGACAAGAGTATAGCCCCTATAAGTTCAAGCAAGCAGGACAGCTTTGACAGGAGAGAGGGACCAAGATAGGGAAAGTCTTCCTTTATTAAGCAACCAATGGGTATGGTGAACCAAGGGCTGAATTACAGAACAACTGTCTATTCTAAAAATGCTTTCTTCAGACAATAATCAATATAGAAGAGGGGGAAATTTTTAATGCATTGTGAGTAAAACTTTATTTTAAAGGAGGAAATGGAAGTTAACACATTGTTTTTAAAATTAAAATAAATGTATCTATTAATTCACGTAGCTATAAATGTATTCTAAATCTTTAGAATTCAGACTCTGAAATGTCTTCTGAATTACAACTGATGGAAGCTCCCTGAAGACAGATAATATGCTCATTAAAACTAAACCCCAAAAGACCTAAGCACAGTAATAAATGCTCTTTGATAAGCAATAAATATTTTATGACACAATGATATTGAATACTGCTAGTTAATTCTTAACAAAATTTTAAAATAATATGTAACATTTTTATTGCTGAGTACAAAATATTAAATTTAAGTAGCTATAAAATAAATATGATTTGAATTTAATAATGTGTTTTTATCCTTAGCACTATACTTTCTAAGTACTGTTAGCAACTTAAACATTTTTCTAAGTTGGAAAGTGATCAACAAAATATCATATATTTAAAGGCAGAGTAAGTGCAAGTAAGTTGATTACAGAAGGAAACAGGGTGTGGATTACACCCATGCTACATTAACTGCTCCACTGGAGCAAATTAATTAATTTTTATTGATGCAATGTAATCAGCTAGCTTAATCTAGAGAAAAAAGAATGCAATTGTTATTGCAAATATTAAAGGTCTTACTACCTATCATTCAGCTGCAGTAACTAAAGAAAGTCTAATAGCTTATTAATGTTCTATAGCTACTGGCTTTTCTTTTCATTGAAGACATTTTTAAAGCAGTGCTAAGTGCATAAATAAAATCTTAGTAACATTTTCACATTAAATAACTACTACTAAAATCCATTTGATCCACAGAAGAAAAAAATTATCTCATTATATTGGCTTGACAAGAAATTAAAACCTGATCAGAAAGAAAATTTTTAAAGTATTTCATAAGCATTAACCTAGCCTTTTCATAGTAGAAATAAAACTAACATTATATGTTGACAGCTTCAATACTTATTTTCTTATTAAATAAAAAATTTTCATTAATTTATACTTGCTTCTAAAATGGCAAAATGCACAAAGCTAAATATGAATATCTAGTAGGTCAGAAGGAGAAAAATGTGTAGTTGAATATGATTTTTGATGGTAGTGAAGTCATTAAAAGCAAAAAGCATGCAAATATTGTACAAGACCAACTAAAATCTTCAAATATTCAAATAACTTTATGGGCAAGTTGATGTGATTCCAAGATTACAAATTATATTCATTTAGTTTAAAAAGGTTATCAGAAAAAAATATAATATTCCTCCACTTGTGGATCAAGTTGGGAGACAAATGAATAAAGCCATAGAACTATAGATGGATAGAAGGGTGTTCTGGATAACTGAAGAAAGCCTTGACAGAAAGGACTCCAAGGCACCTATAAAAAATCAGGAACTGTGCCTATGGATACAATCAAGCATATATCAATGTGTTATACTTTGCCCTATCTACATAGTCCCAACTTTATATTTATGACTAAGTGACCCAAAGACAGGATGAAAAAGAATCTGATGGAAAGCAATATGCCCTGTATTGCTACGAGAGATGTTCATTGGATTTGAAATCAGGCAATAAATTCTTGGTTACATGAACCTTTCTTGAGGACCAAACCATCCCTCATTCACAGAAAACTCCCTAAAAGTCCCTAAAATTCACAAGTTCAGCTCTTACAGTAAAGAGGTAATCATTCCTAACTAGTCATGTGATCCACAGAATATAGGACACAATATTGAGATATACACATTCCACACGTTTTTAGCTCAGCTTTCAAGGCCCTCCAGAATGCGTTTTATGCCTAATTTCTTATCTTTTGCCTTTTGATTCTTTGTCTAAGTTCTTTATTGTTGAAAGTATTACATATGTTAACTTTTCCCCCCACTGTCTTCTCCCCAGTCTGCCCTCGCCTCTCAGCCCAAACCTTTACCCACCTATTGTCTGTGTCCATTGGTTATGCTTATATGCATGTAAGTTCTTTGGCTAATCTCTTTTCTTTTTATGGTTTTTTTAAACCAAAATTAAATTTATTTTTCTGAAACAAAAAGTTTTGAAGCCCAAGGCAGTTCAGTAGTGTCATCAGTTTCCCAGATTGCTTCCATGTTCCTGCTCTACTCTCCTTTTAGTGTGGCTTTCAATCTCATGGTTACAAGATGCTGGCTTTCCCTCAGGTGTAATGACTATGCTCTAACAGGATAAAGGGACAGAGGCAAAAGACTAGATGGAAACCGCATCAAAATTCAGACCTCTTGCCCTAACCAGTTTGGTTCAGTGGATAGAGCATCAGCCTGTAGACTGAAAGGTCCCAGGTTCGATTCTGGCCAAGGGCATGTGCCTTGGTTGTGGGCACATCCCCAGTGGGAGTGTGCAAGAGGCACCTGATTGATGTTTCTCTCTCGTCGATGTTTCTAACTCTCTATCCCTCTCCCTTCCTCTCTGTAAAAAATCAATAAAATATATTTTTTAAAAAATTCAGACCTCTTTTTACAATTTTTATTGAATTTATTGGGGTGACATTGATGATGTTTCAGGTGTACAATTCTATAGTACATCATGTGTGTATTGTATTGCGTTTTCGCCACCCAAAGTCAAGTCTCCTTCCATCACCATTTACCCACATTTACCCTCTTCTACCTCCCCCCATGCTCTTTTCCCTCTTGTAATCGTTATACTGTTGTCTGTGTCTGTGAGGTGTTTTTGTCTTTGCTTACTCCCTTCACCTTCTTCATCCAGCCCCCCCTACCCATCCCTCTGACAGCTGCCAGTCTGTTTTCTCTATCTATTCATCTGTTTCTATTTTGTTTGTTGATTTGTTTTGTTCATTAGATTCCACATATAAGTGAAATCATATATGTCATACTTGTCTTTCTCTGACTGGCTTATTTCACTTAGCTTAATACTCTCAATGTCCCTCCATGCTCTCACAAAAGGTGAGATTTCCTTCTTTATGATGGCCAAGTAGTATTCCATTGTTATGGAATATACCACCACTTTTTTAGCCATTCATCTACAGTGACATTTCAGAGGCAATATGTGAAAAATCAAAGATGCCACGTACTAACCTACTAAAAGATACCTTGGAACACATGCTGAAAGTGATTCCTTTAAGGTTGGTAGAGGGTGGTTTGGTACATTTATGAAAAGTGTTTCTAGACTAAACAGTATATTAGACATGTACTGTATATAAAAAAGGTTAAAACATGGAATTGTTTGGGGATCTGGAATGAATTAATTCAATGTACATTATTTCTAATGAGAAAAAAAAATGATTCGGTTTTCAAACAAATCACTCCTCGAACAGCTATTTGGAACAAATTAAGTTCGAGAATGGAGATTCCACTGTAGTTTGTGTCTTGCAGCACATTCCCTCAATCCATTTCTAATTTTAATTGCAGCTCCTATTTTCTGCTTCAGGGCCAGGAAGCAAAAGGGTTAATGCCCAGGAAGTGACTCTTTGTTGACAAGAGGAATGAGAAAGATAAATTGTCCTTCAGAGACATTACTGGGGGGAATTCTCCAAGATTCCTCAGAAGGTCCTTGTCAGGGTTGAGGGTCAGTTAACAGTAATCAGCTCAATAATATTCTCTTTATTGGCTTTTACTCCCTCCTTGTCTCACTTTAGCAACAATCTCATGTTCCCGAGTTTGCTTTCAAATAAACTACCAGCAATCAAGGCTTTATATTAGCCTTTGATTTGGAGGAAACCTGAACCAAGACTCTTAGCTATCTCCATCACTTAAACTGTGAGCTTTTACAGGGCAGTGACTATACCTATTAACTCGTTAGCTTTAGGAACCAGTGCAGTGTCAGATGCAAAAATAAGTTATGTAGGTCCTATACTCGCAGCTGTATAAATTATGCAGGTCGTATAATTATATTAATGCAGATGAGAAACTGGCATTCAGAGAGGTGAGATGTCCCAGTCTCCCTAAGCTCATGCAGCTCCAGATAGGAGAAGAAAGAATTTAACTCAGGTCTGTCTGCTCCTTGTATATTGCTATGGGCCATTCCCTCCACATTCCATTCTACTTCTCTACAGTATTGTCTTCTCTGACCTTTGAGAATTCAGTTTTCTCCTACTCATCCAAGTAAATAGAGAAGTTATATTATACCGTATGCACTTGACAAAATATCTCCACATTATGGCACCTGAGTCATCCTACATAATATAGAGGTAATATGCAAATTGACCCGCAGATCATAATGCCGTCACAAGATGGCTGCCCTGCCCAGCCTCTCCCCAGGCCTCTCCCACCCCAATTGAGGGTGTGGCAGCTAGCCAATCCCCCCACGGCCCTTCACCCAGGCCAGCCATGCCCCCACGCTTTCCTGGGGCTGGGGGTACCCCAGGCAGGCTACAGGCACGGCATTAGTCAGAGGCAAAGGTCCTGGCTGTCCCTGGCCTAGAGAGTCCAGCAAACCTCAGCAGTGACCAAAGACCAAGACAGAGTGGAAAGGTCCCTGCCGGCGCTTATGGCTCCAAGTGCCAGGAGGAGGCGGAGCGTCTTAAACCTGGCGTCTGCACACCAAGCCTTGGGGCACACCACACAGGTAGTGCCTGTGGGTGAAAGGGGGAGAGCAGGGGGCGGGGGAGCAGAGCTGGGAGGGGCCTAGAGTCTTCGGGAGCAGCCCGCCTGCCGAGGTGGCTGTGACCCACATGTTCGGGCTTGGTCAAAGCCCCTGGTCAGCTCTGCCGCTTGCCTTCCAGGTGCAGCTAAGCCCTGAGCTGGCTGGCCTTGCGCTCAGAGAAGTAGCTGTCACTGGGCTCAGTTAAAAAGAGAAATTAAAGAGCAAAGAGGAAATGTCCTCCCAGCCCCTTCCTACACCCCAAGCTAGGAGTGTCAGGGAGGGGGGTAATGGAAAACGGCCGCCGCTTTGCATTTTATAATGAAAAGACTCCTGCTATGTAGAGAGGAGAGTTGATTAGTTTCCAGCAACACCTGTTATTTTTCCTTCTGTTCTTCAAGTCGGTATATGCCATTTAAACCACTTTATGGCATTAGGTAATGAGCTAATGCTTCCTCTATTAAGAGCAAGCAGCAGTGCCTTTCATATGAGTCACATACATTTAATCCATTCAAATGGAGCTTACTGAGTGGAGAGAATGGTATGTGTTATTATATAAAGAGCTTGGCATTATGATGCTATCTGGCTGAAGATCTTATTTATTTTGCAATTTAGAGAATGTAGACAAATCAGGCATTGAAAATGAATGTGCATGCTTAAATGCATTACTTTATTTTCATCTGTAACGACCAAACGACCGGTCGCCAGGAGGTGCATTGATGGGTTCCACAGCACGGCGGGTCTGGGTGAGGCTGTGTGGTGCGGGCCAGGGCCGGGGGACCTAAGGCTGCGCCCCCTGCCCCAGCACCAGGATGTGAGACTGTGTCCCCCGCCCAGTGGGGCTTGACAGAAGTGGGGCCAGTCGGGTCTTGGTATTGCCCAATAGGGGTGGGGCCAGCTGGACACTTCTATTATAGAGAAAGGGCAAATAGCAATATTGAAATATTTCCTCTAATTAATTCCCTTGTGATGTGCACAAATTTCATGCACCGGGCCACTAGTTATCATATAATGACCTAGACTCTTGACCTCCTGTAAGTGTCAGTGTATCAAGATTGGGGATCTCAAACTTAAAAATCAGACAAACTCTGCATTTACTGTTCTGCATCCTGCCTTCATACAGGTATTCCAATGATTACAAGAGATAAGAGAAAACTCAACACAGTGCTGAAATATGGTAAGGTCTCAATAAGGGGTAGCTATTTTTTTAGCAGGAACAAAACTACCAAGATTAAAGGCCATGGGTTCTACAGCCCCTCTGTATCTCCCAGCTTATCAAAGCCAGAGCAATGGGCCCAAACTGGTGTCCATAAATGAAAAAGACATAAAAAATGAAAAGCTGAATTAAATCTGCCCTCTTTTACTCAACTTTCATGTTTGCCTATGTCCATCTATCTCTATTCCCACTAAACATCCTTTCATCTTTTTTTGCAGCCAGGAACTGTCTCTCTACCCCCACCCCCTACCCCAGCTTTTTACCTCCTCCCATTCTAAACATCTTTATGTTTCAGCTCAATTCCTACCTCTGGCTTAGTTTCCTATTTTCCACTGCAGACCTTGTTAAATTATCTCATAGCTTTCTATAGCATTTAGACACTATAAAACTGTGTTTACTACTTCATGTACAGTTTTATCTCAGGCCTATTGCTCCATTTGGTTAGTCCTGACTTCCAATTTACACTCAAAGTTCAATGAAGGCAAGGATCATTTCCAATTTTTCTCTGGCACAATAATAAGCAAGTAACTAGTCACTGAATGCTTAGTCTTTTAGACAGAAGTTGAAACCAAGAATGACTCCAGAAGATTTACTGTTCTCTTTCTCATTCCCCTTTCTCAATTAGATACATTTTTATATTCAGTGTTTATTCTGATTTCATGGAGCACTTTCCCCCCTTTCCTTCCTCTCTTAATCCTTACCTGGCAACTAGTGTGGGTACATCAGGCAGAGTGGGGAAGAGGGGGAAGTTACTGCAAAATCAGGTGTCCTGTTATGCTTCACATTATTTTCTCTACAGAAAACAGGCTATCACCTCCATTAAAGGAATTTAATTGAATGGATTCATCATTCCTCAAACTGATTCTTTAGGAATTTATTTCTTATACATTTATAGGTTACATATTTAATGCTACTTGAGAATTTCAGATATACACTTTCAAATTCATTTTTTCAATTGAATTTGAGAGCTTCAGAGAGCTACAATTCTGGAAAATACAAGCTGGAGCTTGATTAATTTCATGATGCTTGCTGAATCGTATATGTCAGATGCCAGGGATTTAGACAAAAAAAGACTGTGGCAGGCTGATACGATAAATTTCTTAAGGATTCTAATAATTCATCCCTCCGAAATGAGTCCACAAGAAGCTATTGATTTGTAAATAAGGTACAGATTATGAAAAAAATTCTGAAACAAGAAAATATATATATTTGAAAGTAAAGAAGCTGAATAATACAGCATTTTTAAAAGCACATTTGTAGCCTAGCCAGTGTGGCTCAGGAGATATCTCGTTTGATTCCCAGTCAGGTCTGGGCACATGCCTGGGTTTCTAGTTTGATCCCCAGCAGGGGGCATACAGGAGGCAGCAGTTCATGTTGATGTTTTTCTCTCATCCATGTTTCTCTCTCTCTCTCCTTCTCCTTTCCTCTCCCTCTAAAATTAAATAAAAACCTATTTTTAAAAATAAAGGCACATTGTATTTTGTGTTTGTATTATGTTTTTCACTCTACTGATGATTTTTCCTAATTCTTACAAGAATCCCTCAAGGTAACTATTCTTATCTTCTTGATATATACGTGAAAATGCAGACACCCAGATATTAGGTAAGTTACCTAAAATCAATTAGGTAATAAGTGAAAAAAACATTACTGTAACCCAGAACTTTGTGCTCCTAAAATGCTTTCCGTTAAAAAAAGGGGGAGCATGCTCTACTTACTAGTAATAAGGAGCAAAATGAAATTAGTACATCACACAGAGCTTAACAGAACTATTAAATTGTCAGATTTGTTAACATCTCACTATCCTCAGGAAAAAATCTGAGATTCAGAAATTCTTCTCTGCCCTTCACCTCTGAGTGCAAACATTTCTTCTGAGTCACCAGAGAGAGTAAATTTATCATGAGTGTAAGCTGTATGGATGTCCAGATTTTAGAGGAACTGTGTATCTCTCCCATTATCCTATATGTTCCTTGATATTAGAGAGTCTATTTGGTTCCCCAGTGCCAGCCATAGTCTTGACACATAGTAAGTACTCCAAATATTTGGTGAATAAACTAATTGGTGAGAATAACTTACAAATTTATGGTTATAGAAATAAGGGAGAAAGCAGTATACTGTGAAATATATGCAAGTTATTTGCAAGGGTTTGGAACTATATCCTTCATTTATTGATGTTAGGGACAGGAATCATCATGATCATTTTGGAAAATAATTTAGCAGAATATATTATATTTTTAAATGCATACATTTTGATCTAGATATCCTCTGTTCTCACAATGACAGATCATATATAAATACACATCTAATATTACTGTGTTTTGGACTTCAACACATTAGATGATTGCTGTATCCTGAATATGCCTTGCTCTTATTTCTTCTTTTATTGGTGTTTTGCTCTGCTATTTTACCTGGAATGCCATTCTTCCTTTTGTTCTGCCCATCAAGACACTAGTCTAAGATGTAGTGCAAATGTCATGTTCTGCTGGCATTATTTCTGTCACCCAACTGATTGCAATGCCTTTTTCTTTGAACTCTTTCTTTGGACTACACTTATATCAGAGTTATTTACAAGTCTCATTTCTCCTTGTGACTTTCACAATGTTGCCTCCCCCCGCCCCCCCGCCCCATGCCTGTTTAATTCCATCTCTTTCCATGGACCATGAACCAACTTGGTCTCTCTGGAGAGTTCTTAAAGAAACACAGCTACTGAGTGTCAGACTATGGACTAATCCCTGATATATAATCTCCTCATGTAGGAATATATCCATTACACTCTTCACAGAAGTTTGAAGAAAAGAGGTACTCAGAAGTCTCAGAATTAGACGTCTATAACAGAAAGGAATTCTATAATCATCTAGTCTGAGGACCTTTCATTTTTACTATCATCATGGATCCCTTTGAGATATTGATAGTTTCACTTCCCAGAAAATGCCCAAGTTAATTTACATACACATATATACACAACAAATATGATGGTTTTAATTATGGCTGTTTCACCCAGTATAATGATAGATTTGTATATGGGATCACAACGTTAGATTCCATATATGAATGGAGTGACAGGGTCTATTAAGTGGAGCTACAGAAATTGTGTGAATGGTAAAGACTGCTACAAACTGGAGTGTGTGCACTCTCCCTATTCAGCACTAGCAAGATGATTCCATTGCAGGATATGGCCCCAGGACTGCCATATCTACTGAGAAAGGACATAAATTCAGTTTTGTAATGAAGTGTAGGCCACATGAAACAGACTTCTAGGCTCCTTCCAGACTTCACATCAACAGTTTGTAATGTATTTTGTACTACCTACTCACATGCCTAACCTGTCCTATAATAGTTTGTCATTGGCCCAGCCAGCATGGCTCAGTGGTGGTGTGTTGACCTATGAACCAGGAAGTCATGGTTCAATTTCCAGTCATGGCACAAGCCCAGGTTGCAGGCTCAATCCCCTGTGCGGGACGTGCAGGAGGCAGATGATCAATGATTCTCTCTCACCATTAATGTTTCTAACTCTTTCTCCCTCTCCTTTCCTCTTTCTGAAATCAATAAAAACATATTTAAAAAAATAAAAGTTTGTCATCAGCTTAACCAAGCAAGAGAAATGAGACCCTAACCATCAACCCATAATCACATATTAACAAATAAAATGCAATACATCTGTACCACTGCTATTCATTTACTCATCATTTCTACAAATAATGACCATTGACAATATGCTAGGCACTGTCTTAGGTACTAGCTATAAAGGAATGAAGCCAATGGACAAAGTCTCTAGCATGAAAGGATCTAGTAGGGGAAGTAAACAATAAAAAAAAAATAAGCAACCAAACAAGCTAATTTCAGATAATGATGATGATTATGAAGAAAATTGAATGGGATAGAGAATGACTAGGAGGGGTGATCAGGAGAGCTACTTTTGATAGGGTAGGTAGTCAGGGAAGGATTCTTCTAAAGATGAGATCTTTCAACTGAGTCAGAATGGCATGAAAAAGTCAGACCTATCCAGCCAATAGGAATGACAAGTGAAGAGGGCTGAGGCAGGAAAAAGCATGACTGCAATATAGTGAAATTGGAGGAGTAGTATGAAGTGAGGTCAAGAATTAGGCAAGGACCAGATCACACAGATTCAGTGTTTGGACTTTTCCTAAGCAAAATGAAGAATGATAAGTAGGGAAGACATGACCTAATTAATGTGGTAAAAACATCACTTTGTAAATTCTCGTGAACTGAGAGGTTGGTTAGGCAGTTATTGCAGTATTAGGAGGCCATGGAATATGATGGAATGCCAGTGGTGTTCCCTTTGACTAAAAGCAGCTTTTGTTTTTCAATTAAAATGTAGCATAATGGACTTCAGTAAAAATGTCTCTCTTGACCTTATTTCTCTTACATTAATGAGGTCATTTATATAATCTTTCAGGAGCACTACCTCTGTACACAATGAACAGCTTTTATTTTTCAATTAAAATGTGGCATAATTGACTTGAACCAGAAATGATCTATTGACATTATTTCCCTTGTATTAACAGTACCATTTGTATAATGATGATGCAAATTATTATTCATCATTCAAAATATTATTTTGAATTAATAAATATAATGCAATAATTTATACATTTCTGAAATCTTCCTTAGTTTAATATGTGACTTCTTAAATATCGGGTCAGCTTTAGCTCAAGCGGTTACTTCGCTTTCTGCTTGTTGCGGACACATAACTCTACCTTAAATATGATCACAATATCTTGACTAAAATCTATAGTTATTATACTGATTTAAAGAGATGCAAACATATTTACAATTATGTTTTAATTTGAAGAACTGATCAAATATAATATGCCTGTGATCCTTCAGGCCAAAATAATATATCACAATAAACTATAGATAGTTTCAGAGATGAAAACAGTGCTTTTCTGTTTCAGTGGGTGCATATGTGAGGATGAATTTTGGCGCTTGTCAGACTATGATAAATTACTACTGGATTAATACTTGTCAGTAGAGTAATAACTGATCATGCTCTAAAAAGCACTAAGGGAGAAAGGTGATGAACAACCCATGAAGTAAAAAATTTTCACAATCACAATAATGACTAGTTCAAAGCACAGTAATTATCTACCAACCTCCTTATTGTCAAATCTATATTTCAAGTGACTACCTTGATTATCTCTCAGAATCAGTTTTTACTTCAAAATCTAATTAACACCATAAAAAAGCAAGCAAGTGATAAAATCATCTCTACTGAATCTTTCCAAAAGCCTTTCCTAGAAAAAGAAAAAAATATTTCCTAGAAAAGGAATCTAGGCGTACATTCCATCTTTCCACAACATTTGGAAATCCTCTCCAAGAGCCCAGCCTCCCTTCACTATCACTAAAGCAAGGCAATATATTAAGAATAGTATGTGGCATAAGGAAAATCACAGTTGCTGCTGAGTTATTTTTTAAAATGACCCAAAGCTCAAAAAAAAACTAAACAATATTGAGTACTGCCTGTACACAATACCTATACACTATGGAATCATAAAGTTATCAACCTGACAAATTAATATTTTAAAAATGGATTAAGTGTTTATTACAAGTAAATGTTGCAGCAAGCCCTGAAAGATTCATAATTCCTCTGGGCATAAATTAAGGGTTTCTTTTTTTTAACCAAATGCCTAAAAATTCCATAAATATATTAGAGGATAATCTGGACATATATACACATTGATAATAAATATAAAATGGACAAAAAAAAACAACTCGTTTTAATTTACATTCACATTATGAAATTCCTGCATCCAACATGCATAAATGCAAACATTTTCTAAAACTTTGCATGAAAGTTTACAGAAAATTTTTTATTGTGGCAAAACACCCATAATATAAAATTTACCATTTTAAAATTTACCAATTGTATACTTAAGTGTAGTGGTGTTAAGTACATTCACGTTGGTGTGCAATCATTACCTCCCTCCATCTCCAGAAATGTTCATCTTCCTAAACTAAAACTCTATACCCATAAACAATAACTCCCCATTCCCTCCTCCCACAGCCCCTGGAAATAACTATTATTCTACGTCCTGTCTTTTTTTATTCAGTTGTACTAGGTAATTCATGTAAGTGGAATCATAAAATATCTGCCATATTTTTGTGTCTGGCTTACTTCACTTAGCATAATGTCTGTACACAATGGAATATTACTCATCATTATAAAGGAATGAAATCCTGACATATACTACTTCAAACATTTATGTTTGAATCTTCTGGGGTATATAGCAAATATTGGAATTGTTGGATCAGATGGTAAGACTATGTTTAATATGCTGAAGAACTACTATGCTGTCTTCCACAAAGGCTCCACCATTTTACATTCCCACCAGCAATGCATAAGCATTCTAATTTCTCCACCTCCTTGCCAACACTTTTTTTTTTAATACCATCCTAAAGATGTGAACTGGTCTCTCATTTGAATTTTATATGCATTTCCCTAATTATTAGTTATATTGAACATCTTTTCATGGGCTTATTGTCCATCTTTGTATATTCCTTGGAGAAATGTCTACTCAAAGCCCTTTGCCCATTTTTGAATTGGGTTGTTTGGATTTTTTTGTTGTTGTCAGAGTTTTATACATATCTTGGATATTGATCCCTTCTCAGATGTATGATTTGCACATAGTTTCTCTCATTATGTGCATTCTCTTTTTACTCTGATAGTGTCCTTTCCTGCACAATGTTTTAAAATTTTGATGTAATCCAATTGATCTAATTTTTCTTGTCTTGACTTTGCTTCTGGTGTTCTATCCAAAAAATTTCATTGCTAAATTCAATGCCATGAATTTTGATCCCTATGCTATGAAGTTTTATCCTCATGTTTTCTTCTAAGAATTTTATAGTTTTGACTTTCAAATTTCATTGTTTATCCCTTTTAACTAATAATTACATATGGTGTAATGAAAGGTCTAACTTCATTCTTCTTCATGTGGATATCCAATTTTCCCAACACCATCTGTTGAAGACTGTTATATCTCCAACGAATGATCTTGGCAGCCTTGTTGAAAATTATCTAACCATATATGCTAGAGTTCATTTGTGGGCTCTCTAGTCTATTCAATTTGTTTATATGTCTGTTTTATGTCAGTACCACTCTTACTTTCGCTTTGTAGTTGTTTTAAAACTACGGAAGAGTGATTCCTCCAAATGTGTTCTTTTTCATGATTTTTGGACTATTCTTGGTCCTGTGAGATTTCACATGAATTTTAAGATAGATTTTTATATTTCTAAAAAGATCTGACAATTAGGTTTTTCTAAGAATTGCATTAAATCTAAGATCACTTTGAGTAGTATTGAAATATCAAGTCTTCCAATTCATGAACACAAGGTGCCTTTCCATTTGTCTCCTTTAATTTCTTTCAGTAGTGCTTTGTAGTTTTCAAGCACACAAATATGTAGCTTCCTTGGGTAAGTGAATATCTATGTATTTTATTCTTTTGTATTATTAATGTATTTTTTATTATTATTAAATCTTTATTGTTCAGATTATTACATTTGTTCCTCTTTTTCCCCCCATAACTCCCCTCCTCAGCCCTCACTCCCCACCCACTGTCCTCATCCATAGATGCACGATTTTTTCCAGTCTCTTCCCGCATCTCCCACACCCCTTTCCCCCCAAGAATAGCCAGTCCATTCCCTTTTCTATGTCCCTGATTCTATTATGATCACCAGATTATTTATTCACTTGGTTCTTAGATTCACTTGTTGATAGATGCATGTTTGTTGTTCATAATTTGTATCTTTACCTTTTTCTTCTTCTTCCTCTTCTTAAAGGATACCTTTCAGCATTTCATATAATACTGGTTTGGTGGTGATGAACTCCTTTAGCTTTTCCTTATCTGTGAAGC
>NW_006289235.1:1449756-1451462 GCF_000327345.1 Myotis davidii
GTTGGGTGTCTGTATAATATTCTTTATTTCAGTCAGTGTATGCTTAATTTCTAGTTGGTTCTTTATCACAACATCGAGGGTCTCATTAGATTTCTTGAGGATCTCACTACATTTATCGGCAGTTTCTAGCAAATTATTGAAAGACCTTAAAAGTGCGTTTTTTAGCTCTATATCCTCCATTTCTGTCATGTTTTTTTGTCTCCGCATTACTTATGTTTTCTTGGTGCACCCCCCTTGTGGTCTTTGTGCGCAGTATTGTTGTAGTTAAGCCTTGACTGTTGTCGGCAATACCGGGGGTGATTTGACCTCCAGGCTAACTTGCTATCCTATGTATTTTATTCTTTTTGATGCAATTTTAAATGGAAAATTTTTCTTCATTTCTCCTCTGGATTGTCCATTGTTAGTATATAGATACACAACTTATTTTGCATATTGATTTTATGTCCTTCAACTTTGCTGAATTTGCTATCACCTCTAACAGGAACCTTTAGAATTTTCTACATCTAAGATCATGTCATCTTTGCAAATTACAGGATTTTTGCATACATTCTTAAAATGTTGATTTTCCTGAAAATAATTTAAAGTGCTACTTAAGAAGACATTATAAAAGTTTGAATTCTCATGAGTCTTCAATTTAAATTCTATTAAGTCCAACAGTTACTTTTCTGACTCAATTCAAGCTATCCACTGCCACATTAATACACATCATTAAACAAAACTACTCCACATTATAGGCATAGTAATGGGATTAAATTTACCTGGATCCCAAACAAAAGCAACACCACTAACATTACAATATCTTCATCACGAATTAGTAATGTCATATTAATGGAAGATAAAGACATTTATAAGTTTTTTACTTGTTTACACATACATAGATACTCAGATTTCTCTTCCAAAGAAGTAGCCATCTAGAACGCCAATGGCCCTAGCCGGTTTGGCTCAGTGGATAGAGTGTCAGCCTGCAGACTGAAGGGTCCAGGGTTCTATTCTAGTCAAGGGCACATGCCAGGGTTGCAGACTTGATCCCCAGTAGGGGCATGCAGGTTGGCAGCCAATCAATGATTCTCTCTCATCATTGATGTTTCTATCTCTCTCTTCCTCTCCCTTCCTCTCTGAAATCAATAAACATATTTTTAAAATAAATAAATGAGAAAAATAAAAGAGAATCCTAATGTACAATTTAGAAAAGAGATGTAGGAAAGAAGTAAACTGTACAACTTATAGCCAGTTGGCACAAGATTTTCCCATGCTATGTTCTTTATGTTACATTTTTTGTAGTCTACCTCATTCTATTAATTTAATTATTCATGAATACATACAGGATGATTCTCCATGTTGTGGAGGATAAGATTCCAAACTCTGGCTAATCAAAAACCTTAGTTTCTTCAGACTCTAAGTTCTATTAAGTGTTATCAAACAGAGAAACCAAGATGGCGACATAGGTTAACGCCGGAGATTGCTGCCTTGAACAACCAATTCAAATTACACCTAAAAGAAGGAACGGCCATCATCCAGAACCACAGGGAGGCTGGCTGAGTGGAAATTCTACAACTAGGAGGAAAGAGAATATCATACCCAGACTCAGAGGAGGCGCAGTGCTGACGTGAAATACTCAGGTGCGGAGTGCGCATGGAGCAGGCTGACGGCGGAGGGTGCGGTTGGTGTTTTCAATCGGGGGGGGGGTTCAGGCTCTGAGCTCCAGC
>NW_006289235.1:1452383-1473229 GCF_000327345.1 Myotis davidii
CCTCACTTCTTTATCCAGCAAAGCTATCATTCAGAATTGAAGGCCAGATAAAGAGTTTCACAGAAAAGTAAAAGCTAAAGGAGTTCATCACCACCAAACCAGTATTATATGAAATGCTGAAAGGTATCCTTTAAGAAGAGGAAGAAGAAGAAAAAGGTAAAGATACAAATTATGAACAACAAACATGCATCTATCAACAAGTGAATCTAAGAATCAAGTGAATAAATAACCTTGTGATCATAATAGAATCAGGGACATAGAAAGGGAATGGACTGACTATTCTTGGGGGGGAAAGGGGTGTGCGAGATGCGGAAAGAGACTGGACAAAAATCGTGCACCTATGGATGAGGACAGTAGGTCGGGAGTGAGGGCGGAGGGTGGGGCAGGAAGTGGGAGGAGGGGAGTTATGGGGGGAAAAAAGAGGAACAAATGTAATAATCTGAACAATAAAGATTTAATTTAAAAAAAGTGTTATCAAACATATTTAATTTTATCAAAGGTTCATATTCTCAATTCTGATGTTCCTATTCAATGTGGAGTTTCAGAATATTTCTTATCCCCTATTTTTAAGAGGCAACTTGAAGTGCTACAGCAAGAAAAGTTTGCATCAAGCTGGGTTTAATTCTACATGGCATTTAATCAGAAACAAAATATTTAATTACTTGAAGCCCAAGTTTTCTCACCTGGAATATAAAGTAATGTTATTTTACCAACAGAATGTTTGTAAAGATTATAAGTATTTTATAAAGCATTACTGCAAATATGAGTTACTATCACAGGAAGCAAAGCTATTTAAAACAAATTAACTCAGATATTGACATGTATATGACATGTACATTCACATATATACATCTTATTACACACACAAAAAACTATGTGTCTGTATTTCTTTTTGTGTATGTTTTTGGGTAGTTGCCAGATGCCATGCTAAAGAATGAATTATTTCTTACACATGCTTAAGTGTTGACAACGGCATAGGTATACTGTTATTTGAGTATCTCATAAGAATCACATACAAAAATAATTTTATTCCATTTGTAACAATGAACCAACAACTTAAAAAATATTAGATTAAAATATAATTTACATAATGATGATGCTACAATAAAACTATGAAGAAAGTCAATGCAAACTAATAGAACATCTTTTGATGATACTAATACTAATTTTATTGATAGCATATCAAAGAAGAAAGATAAATGAAAATTTGCCCAGCTGATGTACTCAGTGGTTGAGCACTGACCAATGAACCAAGAGGTCACAGTTCAATTCCCAGTCAGGGCACATGCCCAGGCTGTGGGATTGATCCCCAGTAAAGGGTGTGCAGGAGGCAGCCAATCAATTTTTTTCTCTTCATCGCTGATATTTCTATCTATGTCTCTCTCTCCCTTCCTCTCTGAAATCAATAAAATATATATTTTTAAAAAAGGATAAATAAAAATTTAAAGATGAATATTATATCTTGCAAATACTTCCTACTATGGCAGACACTCAGAAAACTTGTTCAATAACAAGAATACTGATTAGATTTCCCACAGATTTTGCCTTTACAACTTTGGAAACAGCCATTCATCCCTGGAAGCATTTGGGGAAGTATCAATATAATGACAATGAAAAACAAAATCGATTTATATTGTTACATATTTTTTATTTGATCTTTGCTCAGTCTTGCACCACATGAAATTTTGTGCCAATCTTTGTCAGTTCACCAAGACAAGTATTTGGTCTCTCTGACTCAAATTGAGTACTTGTTAGCAAAACATTATCATTGGCATTTAATTCCCTATTCATATGTTGTGAAAGGAACCAGAGTGGTTATCACAATAATTTTAAAAAATCAACAAATTCATCAGAAGATTTCATCATATTTTGTACTTATGATATATTTAAGGCCCTATGAAATTTACTGACCTTGATTCATTTTTTAATTACAACCCCATTATAACCATATTTTTCTTAATATAAAATTGACTTTGATGCATATTTTCCTCATTTATTCAGGTAATTAAGCTTTAGCTCCCCATTTATAAGACCACTAGACAGTTCTACCTTTTAAGTTGGTAGTTCCAAACTATGGCAGAAACAGGTAGTCAGACAACAAAACCCACTCTCCACTTTTCAGAAGATGGTACTTTCACCTAGAAGCAGCCACTCAACCAGGCACGACAGCTTCCTTGTATGTAGGTGTGGCCAATGCCTTTTTTGTCCATTGGAAAGTGAAGGGAGCTGATGTGCATCACTTCTACAAAAAAGCTTCTAAGAAACTCCTGTGGCTTTTCTATCTTCTCTTCTACTTTTCACTGGATAGATGCAAAAGAAAATGATGGCCTAGCTCTTGGAGAAGGCAGAACCACAATAAAGGAAGATATGCCTCTGAATCATCCCTGGAAAAATATTAGTCACGAACAAGGCTCACCTGCATTGGACTTATACCTGGGCAATATATAATCTATTGTTTTAAGTCATTAATATATCCCCACATGTATTTACATGTTACAGCAGCCGTGTTACCATGGCCAATACAATAACATGAGATCACACTTATATAAAATCATTAAAATTTGGTTGCATCAGGTCTTCCACTATAAAGCATGTCCGTTGGAAATGATGGAACAGAGAAATGAATAGTTGAACAATTTTTGTCACCTCAAAGTCTGTATGACTACAGCATGTCAGCTAAGTGATATATTCTAGTTTTACTAAGAAACAGAAAATATTGCTATCTAGTCAAAACTAGAAAACAATTAAGAAGTTTTATGATAAATGTGGCATTTTACAATATTTGAAATATAAACCAGTATTGTGGTAATGTCATTTTAGAGTCTAGGACAGAGGAAAAACTAAAAAATAAAGTTGAATATATGGTCATTACCAATAAACTCTTCGTACAAATTATATGTAACTACCAAGCTAAGTGACTTTTGTTGTATACAAAAACGGAGTAATTCCTTTGCAGTTCAGGAGGATGTGGTCCCAAGTTTGGTATAACTAGCAGTTCGCTTAATAATGGGTACATAACACATTTCGAAAAACTAGAATTTATTTAGTAGGAAAATGGAATTTTATGAGCAGAAGAATGACATGCTCAGATCTGTCATTTTCAAACACTAATTATGGCACCATATGGATAATAATTTTGAGGCAGAAAAAAATCAGACTGAGAGATTAGCTAAGAGGTTACTGCAATAGTCCAGGCAGCAATTTTCCTGGGTCATCTGGCAGAGAATGTAGAATTTAAATCAATTCCCTCTAGGATTCCTATTTGGAATTAGAAACTTTACATTTATAATGATCTAATACTCATAAGCTAACATCAAAAGTATAATAAGCTCTTATGTATATAAAAGAGGTTTACTTCTAAGAATTCACTTTCTCTACTTGATGATCAATTGATCTATCATTCTTATTTTTTTAACCTAAATATATTCAAGGTAGCTAATTTCTAAAGAAATATAAAGGTACTAATTATATAATTAATCCCATGAAATTAAGTGTATTTGTACAATACAAAATATAATAGTATATTTGAGTATAATGACTAACATTAATTCATATATTTATTCATTTACTTGACCATTAAATATTTGTTGGGTTCCTACTCTTTTAAGCCTTGAAATACAACAGTAAAAAAAAAAATAGTTCTTGCCTTATGAAGCTTAAATTTGGGACTAGAAGTAAAAATAAGAATGGACAAATAAATATAAAAAACCAGTTTATAGTAAGTGCTATTAAGAAAAATAAAACAGTCTAAAGCAGTGGTTCTCAACCTGTGGGTCGCGACCCCTTTGGGGGTCAAATGACCTTTCACAGGGGTCGCCTAAATACATCCTGCATATCAGATATTTACATTAAGATTCATAACAGTAGCAAAATTACAGTTATGAAGTAGCAACGAAAATAATTTTATGGTTGGAGGTCACCACAACATGAGGAACTGTATTAAAGGGTCACGGCATTAGGAAGGTTGAGAACCACTGGTCTAAAGATACACAGTGAAAGGGATAGAGAAGTTGCTTCTATTTTAGAGCAAATTTACACAAAAGGCCTTCCAACAAAAGTGACATTTAAAAATAAATTTGAATGAAATGAGCAGCTGCGTCCTGTGATGACTCTAGAGAAAAATCATTTCCATACTACAGGATCAGCAAGTGCAAAGGCTCTGAGACAGGACCTCACCTAGCAATTGGCTCCCAGTGAGGCTAGATCTGAATAAGAAGTGAAGTCATGGAAAGCATATCATTAGCTCAAACAATATTCCTTTGGATTAAAAGTCTCTTTATATAAATTGAATTAGCTTTATCTCCAGAGAGACACTTGTCAGAGACTACAAATCCGTTGGCCTACATCTAAGCACTCTTTGAAGAAACTAATATTCTTGCTATTGTGAAACCTATGGAAATGGAGATTTGGGCCATTCCCATTTAGTTATTGTGCCAGCTTTAGAAAGACTAAGATTAGGTAAATGAGAATTTGTCACATGTAAGGTCCCAATTCTACAGATGAAACAAAAAAGCCACTACAAACCTACCAATCCAAGTAAATTTCCAAAGTTTCTAGCTAATGACATGATAAATGTCAACTCATCTATAAAGAATTTCCTAATTCTTACCACCATCACACACACACACACAAAACACGCACTCACACACACATACCCTAAACCAGTGATTTTCAACCAGTGTGCCACAGGGGCACTGACCTCTTTTCCCATAGATTGTGAAAGAAAATAATGACAACAGCCAACACAAAAATAGCTGTCTGGTGTGAATGAATCAAAATAATACCTATTTTTGTGTGTGTGTGTGTGTGCTTCAGAATTTTAATAATTTGTTTATGTGTGGTATGAGATGAAAAAGTTTGAAAATACCTGGCCCAAACCAACCCGCACTCTTTCTGTTTCCACAGGCCTTTGCTCATATTACAACTAGAGGCCCAATGCACGAAATTCATGCAAGAGTAGGTCTTCTTTCACCCAGCTGCCGGCACCAGCTTTCCTCTGGCACCCAGGACCCAGGCTTCCCTCCAGCCACCAGCAGGCACCTGGCATCCGGACTTCACTTGCAGCCCCGGGTTCATCCAGAAGGTCGTCCAGAAGGACATCCAGTCTAATTAGCATAATATGCTTTTATTATTATAGAATAGAGGCCCAGTGCACGAATTCATGTACCCTGAAAGGAACTGTGGGCTGCGAGGATGCGGTGGGCACAGGGGTGGGTCTTGGTCCATCCTCTGTGCCCCTGCTTGGTCCCTCCTACTGTGGCTCCTGGTCCCCTGTCTGTTGGCAGCCCTGTTCCTGCCACCACCGCTCCCACACACTGATGGCGCTTGCTCCGCTTGCACCTGCTAATGGCATGAAGCAATTGGGGCCAGCGCCAACAGCGGGTAAGAGCAGCAGCTGCTGCCCTGATCACCCCCTCAGGAACAGGGGGAGGTGGAGAAGCCCTCAGAGGTGATCAGGGCTGGCAGCCACTGCTCACACCAATGATGGCACCAAGCAATCAGAGCTGGTGCCAGGTGCTGGCTGCAACTGGCAGTGGGTGTGAGTGGGACCGGCAGCAGGGGTGAGAGGTGGCTGCCAGCCCCCATCACCCCTCAGGAGCAGGTGGAGATGGAGGAGCCCTGAGGGGTGCTTGGGGTTGGCAGCTGCCGCTTGCATCTGCTGACAGTGCTGAGTGATCAGGACAGTGCTGGGTTCTGTCAGTGGGTGTGAGCAGCAGCACCGGCAGCAATTGCAAGCACTGGGTGGGACCGTGGCATGCGGGAGCACAGAATTTTCAGTAACCACCAGAGGCTCACCCAGATGACAGCGACCGGTGCCCCACCTTGGTCTGGCGCCCCTGCTCACCTGCTCCACCATCCCACTGTGGCCAATGCCCGCCATGTTCCATGCTCTGCCACCTGCTGCCAACGCCCACCATGTTCCACGCACACCCCCTGGTCGTCAGCGCATGTCATAGCAACTGGTTGTTCAGTTGTTCAGTTGTTCTGCAGTTCGGTCTATTTGCATATTAGCTTTTTATTATATAGGACTAGAGGCCAGAAGCACAAAATTCATGCATGGGGCTCAGCCCTCGCAGCCCTGGCTTCGTCCAGAATTAGGCATTCTTTAATGCCTAAATAGTATATTACGCTTTTACCAGCTGTCTGGTCTAATTAGTATATTACACTTTTATTATAATACTAGCAGCCCAGTGCACAAATTTGTGCACAGGTGGGGTCCGGCTGGCCCACCCCGACTGAGGCTGATCGGGCTTGGCCGGCCAGGGGGAGGGGCTGTGGGCAGTTGCCTGGCTGATCCCGCCCCTGGTCAGACTCCTGTTCAAACTCCCGGTCGAACTCCCGGTCGAGGGGACAATTTGCAATATTAGCCTTTTATTATATAGGAAGATTATATAATGGGTTGCAGAGTTGTGTTTTACCAATATTTTCAATATGTCTGGCTCCTAGAAGCTGCATAACAGTTTATTAAATAGAACCAAATAACATTCCCTGTTATCTGTATGTATTACATTTGCTATTTTAGCACTGGAGACAGAGACAATAATCTAAGCAACAAGCTCATATTAAAATCACTAGTTAGTTTATCAAGAATGAGAGGCTTTCATTTCATCTTGAGAGATTAAATATAGCATAGAAGTTAAATAAAACAATTCCAGGTCTAATGGATAAGAGAACACTAACATATTTATCTAAAGTCCAAGTAGGCCCTGCCCTAGCCAGTTTGGCTCAGTGGATAGAGCGTTGCCTGAAAACTGAAGGGTCCTGGGTTTGATTCTGGTTAAGGGCACAGACCTGGGTTGCGGGCTCGATCCCCGGTAGGGGTCATGCAGGAGGCAGCCAATCAATGATTCTCTCTCATCATTGATGTTTCTATCTCTCTCTCCCTCTCTCTTCCTCTCTAAAATCAATAAAAATATATTTAAAGTCCAAGTAGGCCCTGCCCAGCCAGTGTGGCTCAGTGGTTGCACATCAACCCATGAACCAAGAGGTCACTGTTCCAATTCCCAGTCAGGGCACATGCCTGGGTTGCAGGCTCAATTCACAGTAGGGCACATGCAGGAGTCAGCAGATCAATGTTTCTATATCTCTATCCCTCTCCCTTCCTCTCTCTCTAAACAATCAATAAAAACATACTAACGTCCAAGTAGGCCCTATCTGAGCCAATAATTTTCTGATATTCCCACTGATTATACTACTGGTATACCCAGTGCTGGAATTAGTAGGAAAGGAAAAAATAACTGAAAGTCGCTAAAAGAAGAGAGAACTAGAAGATAGGAATAGAAGAGTGGGCTGTCAGAGTCAACCTGAGGAGTGTATTGGTGGGCGGCTCAGAACTTGCACCAGCTCTTTCCCAAAGCAGATAATGCAGTAAAAAGTTTCTGATTCCTCCCTGAGGTCATTTAAACAGGTCTTTGCTTCATTCTTTAATGCCATTTATTAATTTATAGCATATTCTACTATATGCACTCCTTATATCCCACAAGATAGATTTTCTTTTTATGGCCTATTGGCCCAACTACTAATTTAATATGTCATTAATATAGAAATAAATTATACATCTCCATTTCCTAACCTTTTCTCCCTGCTTTTATAAGGGGGTTAACAGCAATTTAATTTTTTTAAAAAATCAGTAATAGTGCCGACCAGTGTGGCTCAGTGGTTGAGCGTCAATCCAGGAACCAGGACGTCACAGTTCAATTCCTGGTCAGGGCATATGCCCAGGTTTCGGGCTCAAACCCCAATAGAGGACATGCAGGAGGCAGTCAATCAATGATGTTTCTATATCTCTAGCCTTCTCCCTTCCTCTCTTAAAAATTAATAAAAAAATATTAAAAATTAAAAAATATATACATAAAGTCAATCAGTAATAGCATGAAAAATAATAGCTAGCCCTTACTGAGTACCACAATGTTATAAATATTTTGCATACATTAACCCATTTATTATTACTGATCACATTTCACAAATGAGGAAACTGAGGCACAAATTGGTTGTGTAAACTGTTCAAGGTCACACAGCTGGGAAGTAGCAGAGCCAAGATTCAAAGAAAGTGAAGTTTTAGAGCCCATGCTCTTAACTCCTACATGTAGAGTGCTACTGTAGTCGGTATTTTAAATGGACAGGAATTGTATGAGATGAGAATTTCTCACCGTTTGTGAACTAAGTTATCACTCTCTAATTCATCTCTGTATCCTACAGAATGACCTGAGAACTGAACCCCAACAGAGCCTACCTTAATTTCCCATGTTGGCGGACACAATTATCTGGGAAGGGAAACCCCACACTTGCAACATAGCCTAACTGTTCAAGTTCAAGCGGCTTTACCGCAACTCATTCACACCCATATGTTCCAAGCCAATACCACAAATGTCACAGCAACTCATCTAGTTAACCAGTTCTGATCAATCCCTATCCAGACCAATCTTAGAAGCATCCAGTGCAGTTTGCAAAATTCTCTAAGCACCCTTCACTGATGGTCCTCTCTTGAGAGGCTGTGAAGATTACGTGAGAGTGGTCTTCCCCCTTGTGCGATACATTTAACAAGCTCAGCTTTGGGTGGTAATCACACTTCCCTAGAGGATTTTGTGGGTGTTTCCACCGTGTTCATTCATAATCTAAAACTGAACTGACTGAAAGTGTGGAATTTTTAAAGAGCAAGAGAAATGTCCAGTTATAGATGGAGTACATTTTTTCTTCTATCCACTTCTTTTTAACTCCTCATGAGTGGTGTTTATTAGTTTTCAACAATGTATTTTCTGAATAACTTAACTTTTAAAAGTCTGGATCTGATCCGTTCCCACAATCTATCCATCTATATCCCTATATCTGAGCTATATTTCTATCTCCATCCTAATTACCTCTCTGGGCTTCAGTTTACACTTGCAATATGTGACATTTTGACATCTGATCCATGCTGGAACACAGGAAATACATGATTATCAGCGGGAAAACACATGAAATGGCTAGGAAACTAGCAAGGTCAACTTGATATGAAGAGACCATGAGTAAGAAATATGTGAAAATTAAGGATATCTGAAAGTCCTTAGCAGGAGAAATGACCTGCTAGCAGGCAAGAGATCCAGGATTGTGACCAAAATAGTTACCTATTCCATTTTGCTAACATAAGTTATTAAAGTACTTTGGAAAATGTAGTCTACATTTACTGAGTACCCATTTGTGCAAGTCCTGGGACTAAGCCCTGAGTGAAAGAGAATAATTAATAAAACACAAATTCTCCTTTAAAGCTGTTTAAGTCCACAGCATATCACACTAAAACACTAATTCCAAGCACATTTTAAAATAAACTGGGTTTATTCCTTCAGAGGAGTTCCTTGAGGTAGTGTACTGGTTAATGCAGGATAAATTGCTTCAAGTATAATGACGAATTGTTCTCCAAGCTTTCCTATTTATGAAACCTCAACATTAAACCACTGATCTTCTGAAATGCTTAATTATCTAAACAAAGTAAATAAACTCATCCAACCAAAAACATGCTTGTGCATAAAGCTGATGTTTTACGGTTATGAAAAGTCAGACAAAATAATATGAAATTAGAAGACATTGTATTGCATTTTATTCACTGATAAAGTAAAGGAAGCTAAATGGGTCATAAAATGTATATCCAGTTTTATAGGGCATGAGGAATATATAGCAGCATAAATTTCTTATTTTTACAGTAATTAAAAGTAAGCAACAAGCCCCACAATTATCTGAGTAATTAGACTCTCTCAATTAAAAATGAATGCTGATAAGATTAGCTAGGTTTCTAGGTCACTTTATTTTGCATCATTATTCATTTATCTAGTTCAGAATCTTACAGCTAGGACTATGCACTAGACAGGGAGTTCCTAATTGTTAAGTGTGATATCTTTTTAGGGAGAAAATCCTACTAAGCTGGGGGGATTAGTGGAGGATACATTTAAAATAATTAGCACAGTGACTAACGTGTTGTGAACAGTCAATGACTATTAATGATTACTATTTTATCAAAACACACTTTAAGTAAGCATGGAATTTCAGAAAACTTATCCTAAAAAAAAAAGAAAGAAAGAAAAGAATCCAAAGGTTCTTTATGGTAAGAATTAAATATTCCTTTTCATGTTTTCTTATTGTTCTTGTTAATCTTATTATTCTTTCATTCATTTAGGGGAAATGACATTTCCCTTCAGACAGGAAAAGTAAATAAAAACAAGAACTATGAATTTAGAATTTTGGCAAAGCAATTCTCCAAAAAAAAAATGGAGATATTTTAACCTCTTGGATTGACTATTCCTTTTTATTGGGGAAACCTTTACCTTTCCAATAAGTATTTGGGACTGCAATGCAGACACTTTTTTGCAAAAGAGAAATATCAGATGCTTCCCCAAAGAGCCAAACTGGTTTGTATACTCATGCAAAGGTCTATCAATGAATGAGAGCGGTAACTTTCCACAGGTCAGCTTTATTTTAGAAAGCCTTCATGTTTTTTTTTCCAGTATGGAATTAGACATCTTTATGCCCTGTGCATAGTGCTGTTCAGTGTTGGCTGTTCACGGTTTTATGCACATAACTATACACACATGTATATGTACACCTGTGTAAGTATATAAGAAGTGATCCCTATGAAAATTCTGGAAGGAGATATGCACCGATCGTTACTGAGAAAGAGATTATGGATAAAACCTGGGCTTATGTAGCTCAACATAGACTTGGCAATTTATCCTGTTCATAAAAACTGAATAATCCAGTGGTGTGTGTGTGTGTGTGTGTGTGTGTGTGTGTGTGTGTATATATATATATATATGGAATATACTGGCTATACTGCATGTCAATGTAATTGTCATCAGACACTGCCAGCCCAGAGGTGTAGAATAGTTTCTCCTCAAGAAAGTAGAAATTCCTATTGTCAATCATCCTTCAAAATAGCAGGTTCTGGCAAAAGAAATAAGGATTTGGGTCTAGGCTAAGGGGACAATTTTCTCTCCTGGTTCCTCCTGTGATTTAAGTGCTGCAGAGATAAGCCCTGCTGGACTACTCTCATTGAGGGGAGTTCAGCTGGCCCCTAAGCTATACAGGTATGACTACAGACCAGCTAAACCGAGATTTCCACAGCAGAAAATCCTATGGAGGCTGTATTAATCTTCAATTTCTGCTGTAAAAAAATCCCCTAAAACTCAGTGGATTAAAACAACACAAATTCATCATCCTACAGCTAAGCAGGTCAGTCTGACACGGGTCTCATTAAAGTCCACTGTCAGCGGGGCTGTGTTCCTCTCTGAAGGCTCCAGGGGAAAATCCTTTTCTTTGCCTTATCCAGCTTTTAGAGGCCTCCTGTAGCCCTCGGCTCATCGTCCTCTTCCTCCACCTCCAAACTAGTTTACATATACTGAGGAACACTCACTAAAATTTTTTAATATATGGGTAAAGAATATCTGAACCAATATAGACCAAATAAATTACATGTGTCTGCTCTGCTTCCTCATTATTCCACAAATATATGGTATTCTCCTGAGAGGATAGCAATATACTTTCATTGATATATCAATACTATCAGTATTCATGTGGGCTCCCAGATAAGAAAGTTATTATTGTTGTTTGCCTAATCCTGGTTTCATTTAAATATTAAATAACTCATGCGAACCAAAACCAATTTTGAATATATGCTAATGAAAATTATGAAAATCACCATTTTCTAAAGTAGATTACATATAAGACAGATAATTTCACAGGCCATGCTCTCCATTAATAGTTATTAGTGAAAAATATTTCTTTTCTCATGAATACATTAGATGTTACAATTAGAAACCATGAAGATATCAAAGAAAAAAAGCTGACCTCAAATGCAGTGTGCATATTTGTGAAAAAACATAAGAACACATTTAAAGCAAGACAAAGAATAGTTTGAACATGTATCTAGGAATTCGGAAACATGCTATTCTGACACTAGTTTAACTATCAAAATGCATAATATTTTGGGGGTTCAGTTTACTGAGCTGTGAAATACAAAGTGAAAGAAAGGCATTCCAGACAGTTGGAATAGCAAATGCTAAGGCCCTGAAATGTGTAATATCACTCTGAATGTCTTATATAAAAGAGATTGGAGATAGAGCCAGAATTGAACCAGGGCCAGCAGTTAGCAAGCAACCCTTGCAGTCAAAGAAAGAGATGAGAATGAACTGAAACTAGGGTGCTAGTGGTAATGGGGGAGAGGTATCAGTGACTCAATGACAAATTCTGAAAGAATAACCCACAAGGGAGGCATCATGATGGATTGAAAGGTAGGGATGACAGGGATTGGGGAATCAAGGATGATTTTCAGGTCCCACTTTGAGTGAATAAATTACAGCACCACTTAGTGTGCTAGGGAAAACCAGAAGAGGCTCTCTCTATGAAGATATTTGTTCAAATGATCAATTTCTTGAGGAACATAAGATACAGAATATTGCAGGAGAATTTCAGAAACAGTTTATATTCAGATATGGTTACATTAAATTACACTTGAAACTAGTTAATGTTGAGGCAATAAATTGATTAAATATTTTATTGAAAATAGTTCTAATACTTCATTTTATCCATGTTTAAAGCTGCTTAAGTTACCAAGTTAAAGTGACTTAAATTTTTGATTTAGTACTTCAAAAATTCCTTATCTGTTCTTTTAATGTCCAAGCAGACATGGTTGATTCATGGGGGGAAAGAAACACCCTGAACTCATCCATGTGTGTAGAGGATAAATTAAATTACCTTTTAAATAGTTCCAGGGTTGTCGCAGTCATTAAAAGCAGAAGGCTAATAAAACAACTCTTCCTACTAAATCATTTTCTCAGTTTCATAAGTAGATGTCCTTCCTTACATATTTTATTAGCAATATATGTTACCTTTATGGAGAAGCAGCTTTTCTTTAACTCTCCAAAAGGTTAAGAACCCAAGGTGTATTATAGGCCAATTTCTCTTATAAATGTTGACTTAAAATAGTTTAAGGAGCTTTCTTCTCATCTTAAGAGGTGATTGATTGCACCAGGTTTAACTTTTTTAAATGCATTTTTCAAACCTACATGTGTCTGTGTGTGTGCACATACATGCATGCACATTTGTGAATTTACAATGACTTTGGCTCAAGTTAGTTTATGAATCAGTCCTAATGAACAGCTTTAAACATGAGAAAAAAAATCCAGAACTGATTATTAGAAATCACATGCATTAGAAAGAAAGCAAAAACTAATAAACCTTATTCAAAATGGGAAAGGATTTTATTATTTAAGAAATCAATAGACTTTGAAAGAAATAAGGAAACAGAATAGCAGGTAAGGTTCCGGCCCCAAAATTGCCTTCACTATTTATTGCATTTAAGTCCAGTGAATAAAATTAGGGAATCCAAGCAGGACAACTGTATCAATCCAGTGGATTTTGCTTCATTTAACATACCACCTAAAAGATTATGACACATACACATTTTCACTTGACATAAATAAACATTGCTCATTTATTAGAAGGATATTGTATTCCCAAATATGTTTCATACTTTTAAAAATATTCTACCACATGCTAAATAACTTGTGGGGATTAGATCACATTCTGTCGTGTATAACAGTTAACCTATGTACTTGTTTGTTGGCTCATATTGAATTGTCAATTCCTTGAAAGATTCTGTATCTTTTTCTTAATGATTCATTTGGAGTTTAATAGCACTCTTTCTTACAATAAGTTGTCAATCAATGTGTTTCATGAATTAAAATGAATTCTACTTAATAAAATAATGACCCAAAGCAAATAAATTTTAAAAGCTTTTTTAGTTGATTCAACCAAAGGACTTGTATGCATGCATATAAGCCTAACCAATGGACATAAGACAGTGGGGAATAGGGGAGGCTAGGGGACTGTCTAGGGCGGGGAAAAAATGGACACATATGTAATACCCTTTGTAATAAAAAATAAAATTTGAAAAAAAAATAAAAAAATAAAAATGCAAAAAAAAAAGCTTTTTTAGTGTCTAAAACAATGACAGAATTTTAAGTAGGGGGCTCCCAATTTTCTAGTTTGTTGTGGTGTGGTTAAATGCATCCAGTGGGAGGAAATTCAAGTCTATCCATCCATTTGCCCAATATTTGAGCTCTACAAAAGCATTCTGTTTTTATTTTTAGACTAATCTATATGCATTCAACACAGTAAAAGACATTTGTTCTATAATGATGAAATTGGCTAACACAAGTAACCAATAAGTGACTGTAAATTACATAAGTGACTATAAATTCTAATTTTAAAAGTTTCCATTCTTTCTGCAAAACTAAGTTCTAAGAATTATTATGCTTATACAGTGCCTCTTGATCTACCTGAGGAAAGATTACACAAATGAGAACATTTTTTTCAAGCACTGAATAGTCTTGACTGCTATTTTCTTTACCAGTATATATTAAGATTAAGGTAAAAAATAATGGGGGAGTTTTTTCCTTTGCAATATTTTTTTGCTTAAAATATCTGTTTCCACTTACTAAGAATACACATATACTATCATTTAATATAAAATGTATAACATATTACTGAAATCTTGCTGCAACTAATATTTTTAACCAGCAGATTCATTTGCATTATGAAGATTTAAAAATTAAATTTTTATCTCCTCGTTCCTTACTATTCTGTATTTTACGCTTTTGTCTCACTTTTGACATGCAATTGTTATATGTCTTAGTGAGAGAAAAATTGGAGACATAATAATACAGAGAAAAATACATATAATTATTTAATTTTTATCCAGGAGCTTATATCTTACTCATCTTTATATGTTTGTTATATTTTGGAGTGGGTAGGATTTATCCTTATTTTTAGCGTTTTCTAACTTGGTTCCTGATCTTGAACCAAGGTTCTCCAAATACTCAAGTGCTCAATGATTCTTAGTGTTCTAGAACAGTCTTCCCCCACTTCTTACTATCTATGTTCCCACTCCCTTCCATTAACAACAACAACATCATGATCTACTATTATGTTTTAGGTGATGTGAGGTACATTTATCAAGGGCTCTACCATGTACTCTTGCCCACTGATAAGTATTAATTTTATTTTTTAAATATATTTTATTGATTTTTTACAGAGAGGAAGGGAGAGGGATAGAGAGTTAGAAACATCGATGAGAGAGAAACATCAACCAGCTGCCTCCTGCACACCCGCCACTGGGGATGTGCCCGCAACCAAGGACATGCCCTTGACTGGAATCGAACCTGGGACCCTTCAGTCCACAGGCCAATGCTCTATCCACTGAGCCAAACTGGTCAGGGCAGTATTAATTTTAAATAAATCAAAAATGGTTCTCAAGAGCTACCAAAAAATCCACTCCTTTCCCTGAGGCAAGTGTGTATTCATTTCACTTAAAATGCTTTCTTAATAGACTGTTAATGAAACAGTTATTAAAACACTTTTCCAAGGCATTCATTTGATAAACTGATTCTATACAGACCCAAGTTCTCAACTGCTCAAAAAATAAATTGATGCAAAGGAATGTGCCACAAAGAAACGTAGATATTCAAAGCTAGGTAAAATGTACATTTTTACTTAGTCTATCTTAAGATACTAATCATGTCTCTCCCTTTTTCTGATCAATATTTTAGACATTTCAATCTAGGTAAGGGATGTTCACATGACAAGCTGATGAGGAAATATTAGAGGTAGTGAGATGTTTTGGCATACCTTAAGTCATGCTTTTGCTACCTATTTCTATTTCTAGAGTTAACCAAGAGAGAGAGTAGAAGAAAAGGCATTCATAGGTGATTGTTGTTTCCTTTGATAACTTTAGTGTAGACTGGATAGGATCCCAAACTTTCAATACAGTGCTTGTAAACATCCTACCACTTTGATGAACTGTTTAAATCTTCTCTGAGAGCAATATCATTATAAAAAGACAGAATCCAACATTTCTCTTAGTCTGGCTCCAGTTTGTTTGACTTTTGAATTTATTTCTAGTACACATGGAACCAACTGATTGTCCCTTCATTTTAAAACAAAAGTCAACTAGCCCTGTAATAAAGAAACTCTGCAATCAATGCAAAGAAAAAAATTCAGGGAACTGGACAGACATGTTCTGTATTACAATTATTTTTTGTAGTAGTTACAAGCAGGAAATATCACTTCCAACTCACTAGCTGACTGATGTCTCCAAATTACTTAAACTCTTCAATTGTAAATGGACATAATAATAGTGTCTACCTTCTAGGGTTGTTGTGGGAATAAAGTGAAATTATACCTATAAAATGTTAATTACCGTGCCAGTACTTACAAATGTTCAGTAAATATTATACCAGATCACATCAACATTACTGTAAAAATGTTACTCCTGGTGTCAGAAGACATGTTTTTTTCTGTTATTTTGGGGAACCAGTTCAACCACCCACGCATTATTAAATAAAATTATGGTTCTAGAACAGGGGTGGGCAAACTTTTTGACTCGAGGGCCCCAATGGGTTCTTAAACTGGACCGGAGGGCCGGAACAAAAGCATGGATGGAGTGTTTGTGTGAACTAATATAAATTCAAAGTAAACATCATTACATAAAAGGGTACGGTCTTTTTTATCAATAGTTTTATTCATTTCAAAGGGGCCGGATCCGGCCCGCGGGCCGTAGTTTGCCCACGGCTGTTCTAGAAGAAAAACTCTTTATGTTTCACAAGTAGGCTAATTAGCATCTTACAAATACTGCATTATGACAATGATAAGAATAAGGTATTATAACTATGAACCAGCCTTCAAGAGACTTGTTAGTAATCTTCAGAATGTGTATGTGTATGAGAGAGAGAGAGAGAGAGAGAGAGAGAGAGAGAGAGAGAGAGAGAGAGAACACCACTGGGGAATTAAGATGTAGTTCAAGTCAAGGGCAGGGGGGAAAAAGGACACATATGTAATACCCTTTGTAATACTTTAAGCAATAAAACAATAAAAAAAAGATGTAGTTCAAGTCACTGTGAAGATTAGATAACACTCTGGATCTCAAGGATGCCAAGAACTACCACCTAGAAATTGAGTTGTGAATCAGCAATAGCCTTCAGATCAGGAAACTGGAATAAGTGGGAAGGTCATGGAGAGAACAGTGGGATTTAAAATGTCAAATTATTTAATTTGGGGAGAGTTGGCATTTATCCCAGTGGTAGGAAAAATAATTAGGAAGATCAGCTCTCCCTAATTAAGATAATTTATGGATATAGAAAGGGAAGTAACATTTAATTCTGCATTATTCTAGGTACTTGACTATTCATAATTCACAGGTATTACTTAACCCTCATGGTAACTGTACCAGGTAGATATTGTTTATTCTACTTTGTACATGACCAAAACTGAGGCTCAGAAAGCATCCCAGGGCCATATAACTAATTAAAGGCAGAAATGGGATTTCCATTTAAGGCTAGTTGGGTCTATGAATAAAAGGTTAAAATCCAACTTGCCTGGGAAAATGACCAGAGGATCTTGTTTTCTAAGAACTAAGGAAACAAGATTAATTGTAAAATATTTGCTAGAAAGAACTACTCTTAGAATAGGGGGGAGGTGGACTATGAAATGATATGTGAACCTTTATCCTCTGTGACTAGAGTGGTGGGAACCCTGGCCAGTGTGGCTCAGGTGTTTGGGTGTTGTCCTGTGCACTGAAAAGTTGTGGGTTCAATCCCTGGTAGGGGGCATGTAGGAGACAGCTGATTGTGTTCCACTCTTACATCAAGTTTCTCTCTTTCTCTCTCCCTCTACTTTCCTCTCTTTCTAAAAATCAATAAAGAGTCTGTTTAAAAAATACTGGTGGTAAATCAAGGCTACAGCTTCTTTGTGTCAAGGGGCCCACACTGACCTTGGCGCTTGCCACATGCGCCCCATATGGATGAGGGGCAAACATGTTTTGTTTGCTTCTGGGCAATCCAATGACATAAAGTAATAAACAGAAACAATGGAGAGAGAGGGAGAAAGGGAGGAAGGGAGGTAGGAAGGATGAGAGAGAGAGAGAGAGAGAGAGAGAGAGAGAGAGAGAGAGAGAAATAGCGAGCTGTGTGGACAAGAGGTAAGTACCTTAATCCTAAAGAGAACATTTTGGTAGCCAGTGTAACGTGAGAGCCTATTTCTATTTTATCTGGTAGACAACGTATTTATCATTAACAGTAGGACTGATAGCAATAAAGCAAAGCCCCAGTAATTGAAGATCTGAGCAGGAGGAAGAAAACACTAGCCATCTGAACAGACACTGGGACAACAGATTCTGGGTTACATCCTCTAAAAAGGCGTTATTTCATGGAATCAACTGTTCTATTGCAGCTATTTTTACCTTGGCTATATGATAGTCTCACTAAATAAGCATTGAAAAAATTGCTGATGTAAGGGCTCCACCTCAGACCAATAAAATCAGAATATCGGCTCCAACCCCAATATTTTCATCAATCTCCCCCACGTGAATTTATTGGGCAACGTTATTGGAAATAAATCGGACTGAGAAGAGATGGATCTGATTTGATTCCAGCTCATCTATCTATTGGCTGTGCAGTCCCAGTTTTAGTAAAGCTCTCTAAACCTCAGTTTTGTCATCTATAAAATAAGGATAAATTGTCCTGAAATTATTGTGTAAAAGAAATAGGATAAAGCACTTGAAGATCCCAGAACATCATTGTCCTAGTTAAAATTTAGTGCTACTTTACCAAAATGAACTTTGCATATTTGAGTTTATATCACTGGTGATAAATTGGAAAACTTTTTAGGGGAAAACTGTGCTTCGATTTGGGGTAAAAAGTTTATTCAGTAATACTGAAAAAATATCTCCCAAGAATGATACTGTGGAACACTGATTACTTCTAAAAAGTAAAACACTGGGTTTCAACCACATTATTAACATTTAATAATCCATACATCCCCCAAGCACTTAACAGCTGTAACAGTTTTCTCCTCTCTCAGTGGATAATATATGACCCACTAACCCCACCAGTTTGCCATAAAACAATAAATCTAAGAATACAGTTTTTATTTTTCTGTATAATCACAAGACTACTTAAAGCTTCTGGAATCTTTTAAAAGGATTAAATCCCATTTTATGAAAATTAAATGATCCTGCTATAAGAATTAAATGGCATCTATCAAGACCCCAGTTCATTATTATTTTACCCAAATGTTATTGTAAATGAATACCTTTTTATCTTATACTAGAGGCCCGATGCATGAAATTTGTGCAAGAGTAGGCCTTCCTTCCCCTGACTGCTGGCACCAGCAACCGGGACTCAGGCCTCCCTCCCAGCCCCAGCTTCATCAGGAAGGTTGTCCGGAAGTGGCACCCGGGACTCAGGTCTCCCTCGCAACCCCAGCTTCAACAGGAAGGTTGTCCGGAAGGATGTCCAGTCTAATTAGCATATTATGCTTTTATTACTATAGATTTCATATTCCAGCTATTAAATGACCCATGCATTTTTATGTAGAGGAATTATTGTCAGAAAACATATGTTCAACCTGATATATATTTTGCTAATACTCCGATTTCAGCTATTAAATGGCCCTTGCATTTTTATGTAGAGAAATTATTTAGTCAGAAAACATTTGTTCAACCTGATATATATTTTGCTAATACTCCGTTTTAAAGTTTTCAGATGTTCATTTTTAATTTCTATGACATCTCCTATAATTTTTTATCAAGCACAATTAATTCCATTATGAAGACAGTGAAATGAATAAAAATGTCCAAACTATAGGTAACATATGCCTTACTTTCAAACATTTTCATTGATGTAATTAAAACCTCAGAGAAATTTCAAAACTATGTCATTATATTATTTGCAATCATTAGTAAATATTCAAAATGACTTGGATTAAGGCTACAGTCCTCTGTAATAAATAAGAAATACAGCTACCATCTATTCCAGGGGTCCTCAAACCACGGCCCGCGGGCCACATGCAGCCTGCTGAAAACATTTATCCGACCCGCAGGGTGTTTTTGCTGCCACTGCCTGTTGCTTAGCAGCCGACTAGTTTTATTTAAACTATAGTCCGGCCCACCAATGGTCTGAGGGACAGTGAACTGGCCCCCTGTTTAAAAAGTTTGAGGACCCCTGATCTATTCCACAGATGATATCAGCAATTTTCCTTACATCAGCAATTTTAAATTAGTAACTTTACTTAGTCAAACTTACTAATATCTTATTAGTTCATAACTGAGTTTTATTAAAAACAATAGCAAAGGAGCAACGAATTATTTTTCCAATATCTGTATATATAAAAGGCTAACATGCTAAGTGTCTGACCATCTGACTGGTCGCTATGATGAACACAGACCACCAGGGAGCAGATGCTCAACAAGGAGCTTCCATGACATGCACTGGCCGGCACCACAAACCTGGCTCCAACAAACCAACACTCAGCTTCCCCCAAGTGGGACACAGACCCCACCACCACCCTGGAGCGACATCCCACCAAATCGCAGTCAATGCTGCCAAAACCCCATGGTGCAAAATGAGGTCTCCAGCCCAGCCCAGGAAAGGTTGATGTGGGCACCGGATAATGATGTCACGTAGAAACACCTGGCTTCCTCTCCCTAGCTACTAGCCTCCTTGGTGTTTCTTCAGCCCAGGAATACAGGTGGAAACATATTACACTGTAACCAAATGTCTGTGAGCATTTTCCTGTGCCTCATCTCATTTGATCCTCACAGAAGTCCTGGAGTAGGTAAATAGGAGATCCAGTGGAACCCTATTTCCTTTTCATTAGCTGGAACACGTAAATTTAGAAAGCTCAGAAACTTGCCCCGACTGAAAAAGAAGAAATGGTGGACCTTGAAAATGACTTCATGTTTTCTTACTGCACAGAACATAGTCAAACACTGGTACAGTTAAATATTTTACCCTTTGTTCTCCCTTAGTGATCTACAATAATAA
>NW_006289235.1:1473740-1475431 GCF_000327345.1 Myotis davidii
GAGAGAAACGAATTCAGTCAAATGCTTCTGAACAGATACTGAGGATGTGCCCACAACCAAGGTATATGCCCTTGACCAGAATTGAACCTGGGACCCTTCAGTCCACAGGCCGACACTCTATCCACTGAGCCAAACCAGTTAGGGCGAATGATATACATTTTATTTTAACAAATCAACATGCTATTTTCCATGAAGTCAAAATTGTGATAAATTATAAAAGAAGATGAAAGATTAGTAGAAAATGCCAAAATATGGTTTAAAGGATAAATCAAGGCCGTATACACACAAATATCATTTTCAATATTTTGCAGGTTTCCCTGTTGTCTAAGTGAATAAATTTGGGACACTTACATGCAATTATTTCAGTCATCCAAACAACTGAAATGGATAAGCAGAACAAAAATTGCTTTAATTTATTAGTGATTGGTTCAAATTATCCTGAAAATGTTTAGTTTTCTATGTTATCTGTACTGATATCAAACATAGGATATCAAAAAGAGATACCAAATCCATACACATTCATTCTCATCCCCCCACCACCTCTCTCTCTTTGTTAGATTTCCAGGCTACTAGTTAGTGTGCATTAGCACACTTAAAATTTTTCTATTGTGACAAGAAATTTAAAAGCTTTGCATCAGAAAACAGGAGACTGCAAGGTAATATATTAATGTTAAAATATCTGCACCACAACGTTAAAATATGTCCTCACTTTTCGGTTACTATAATATTGATATACTATTATAGCTAACCCCATGTAGAAATTTTCATTTTTTTTTTTTTACTTTGCTATGTATTACTTTCAGGTTACAAAGTACTGCCCCATTATCCCTTAAAGATTTTTTTCTATAGTAGCAAGGATAAGTCTGAGAATTTGTTAGTCATCTTTAACTCAAATGCATTAAAGGATATTAAAGTGGCAGTGGGTAAAGACTAGTTATGCAACATGTCTGCACATGGAAAAGAAAGGTATAAAAAAAGTAAATAAGGTTCAGGATTAAACCCAGAATAGCTAAAGATATCCTTTATAATAAAAGCCTAATATGCTAATTGTCCAGTCATCCAGTCATTCGTTCAAACAATCAAAGCATAATATGCTGATATGCTAAGGTCGCTTAATTGCTCACTATGACATGCACTGACCACGAGGAAGCAGACAGTTGACCGGTTGACTAGTTGCTATGACATTCACTGACCAACAGGGGGTAGACACTCAATGCAGGAGCTGCCCCCTGGTAGACAGTGTGCTGACACAGGGGGAGCACCGCTCAGCCAGAAACCAGGCTCACTGCTGTTAAGCGCAGCAGTGGTGGCAGGAGCCTCTCCCACCTCTGCAGCAGCACTCAGGATGTCCAACTGCTGGTTTAGGCCTGCTCCCCTGAGGGATCCCAGACTGAGAGAGGGTGCAGGCTGGGCTCCGGGCCTCCCGCCCAAGTGCACGAATTTCATGCACCAGACCTGTAGTTCTAATATATTAGGCCAAAGGCTATTACTAAAATGATATGCAAGCTAGGAATAGGTTAATCACATTTCTCTGGACTTCTATGTTGGCCATCAGTTTTGCTAAAGGCTCATTATGTATCAATACTAGTCTCTATTCTAAACAAAGCTAATAAAAGTATATATTTAAATTAATTAACACAGTGTTTTCAAAATTTCTTTGCTGAAAGGTTGTGCTGAATATATATTAAGCA
>NW_006289235.1:1478657-1480753 GCF_000327345.1 Myotis davidii
ATTGATTTTCAGAGAGGTACGTGCCATTGACCAGAATCAAACCTAAGACCCATCAGTCCAAGGGCCAATGGCAAGATACTATTTTTTAATATATAAAAAAAGAACATTTTTCCCTAGCTGGTTTCGCTCAGTGGATAGAGCCTTGGCCTCCAGACTGAAATGTCTGGGATTTGATTCTGGTCAACGGGTACAAGCCCAAGTTGCGAACTTGATTCCCAGTAGGGGACGTGCAGAAGGCAGCGAATCAATGATTTTCTGTCATTCATGTTTCTCTCTCTCCCTCTCCCTTCTTCTCTGAAATCAACAAATATATATATTTTTTAATAAAGAACATTTTGCACTGCAGATAATTTGGTTATAAAGTATCTGAGATAGTTATAATAATAATTTGTAAGTGAAATGTGTACACATAAGGAACACCAATATATTCCAACTTTATTACATTTTGTGAAAACAAAGGTAATCCACAGTGGATTCTTGAAAAGAAATCAATCTAAACGATATGAAATGAGTGTGCATGTCCATAAAAAGTTCTAGTTATTTAAGTTAACAACATCTTTTTAAGTTTGTATGGTTTTACTCTTTTGGTTCCACTTAGTGTAACTACTTATTTTTTTTAATATTTCATTATTGTTGAAAGTATTACATGTGTTCCCTTTTTTTCCCTCCACTGACCTCCTCCAGCCGTCACCCCCACCCTGCCACAGGCCCTCACCACTGCATTGTCTGAGGCCATGGGCCATGCATATATGCATATAAGGTTCTTGGTTGATTACTTCCACCCACCCACCCTTTACCCTCTTCACTCTGAGATTGCACACTCTGTTCCATGCTTCCATATCTCTGGGATCCACTCTGTTCATCAGTTTATTTTGTTATTTACATTCCACAAATGAGTGAGATCATATGATATTTATCTTTTTCTGACTGACTTCATTTAGCATGAAACTCTCTAGGTCCCTCCATGCTGTCTCAAAGGGTAGGAGAGTCTATTTTTATACTACTGCACAGTATTCCATGGTATAAATGTACCACAGTTTTTAATCCACTCATCTACTGATGGGCACTTAGGCTTTTTCCAGAGCTTAGCTATTATAAATTGTGCTGCTATGAACATCGGGGTGCCTACATTCTTTCTAATTGGTGTTTCGGTTTTCATAAGATACATTCCAATAAGTGGGATCATTGGGTCAAATGGCAGTTCCATATTTCATTTTTTTGAGGAAACTCCATACTGTTTTCCATAATAGCTGCACCAGGCTGCATTCCCACCAGCAGTGTACTAGGGCTCCCTTTCCTCCATATCCTAGCTGGCACTTATCAATATTTGATTTGTTAATGTTAGTCATTCTGACAGGTGTGAGATGATACCTCATCGTCATTTTGATTTGCATCTCTCTGGTGATCAGTGACTTTGAGCATTTTTTCATATGTCTCTTGGCCATCTGTCTACTTTGAAGAGTGTCTATTTTAGGTCCTTTGCCCATTTTTTTAAAAATTAAACTGTTTGTCTTCCTTTTGTTAAGTTGTATGAGTTCCTTCTATATTTTGGATATTAACCCTTTATCAGATGGATCAATGGCAAATGTGGTCTCCCATACAGGGGCCATCCTTTTATTTTGTTGATGGCTTTTTTTGCTGTGCAGCTTTTTATTTCGATGTGGTTTTATTTGTTTATTTTCTCATTAGTTTTCTTTGTCCCAGAACAGTGATGGGGAACCTTTTGAGCTCGGCGTGTCAGCATGTTGAAAAACCCTAACTTAACTCTGGTGCCATGTCACATATAGAAATTTTTTGATATTTGCAACCATAGTAAAAAAAAAGACTTATATTTTTGATATTTATTTTTATATATTTAAATGCCATTTAAAAAGAAAAATCAACTAAAAAATTAGTTCGCGTGTCACCTCTGACACGCGTGTCATAGGTTCGCCATCACTGGTCTAGTGCTTTCTTTTTTTGGTTCTTGTGTGGAAGGAAGGCTTGTTGTGGAGCACCTTATGGGAACACAAGCTGCTGTAGCTGGAAGAATCATCATATAGCCTGGTCGGGGCCCCACCTTTTTGGCAACTGGAGGGCAGGGGCCGTGGAGGGAG
>NW_006289235.1:1484451-1485510 GCF_000327345.1 Myotis davidii
GCCACGGGCATACCCCCTACTGGGTTCGAGCCCACAACCCAAGCATGTGCCCTTGGCCAGAATCAAACCTGGGACCTTTCAGTCTGCAGGGTGACACTCTATCCACTGAGCCAAACCAGCTGGGGCAATGACCTTCATTTTGAAGTCTATTTTGTTAGATAGAAGTATTGCTACTCCAGCTTTTATTTTTCCCATTTGCATGGAAAATTTTTTCCTATCTCTTCACTGTCATCCTGTATCTTTTGTTCTGAGGTGGGTCTCTTGTAGAGAGCATGTAGTTCGGTCATGTTTTTGTATCCATTCAGCTACCCTATGCCTTTTGATTGGAGCATTTAATCTATTTACATTTAGAGATATTATTAATAGTTATTTATTTATTGCCATTTAAATTCTGTACACCTAGGTTTCTCTCTCTTGTTTCTTCTTCCTCATCCTGTATCTTTAGTTCTGAGGTGGGTCTCTTGTAGAGAGCATGTAGTTCGGTCATGTTTTTGTATCCATTCAGCTACCCTATGCCTTTTGATTGGAGCATTTAATCTATTTACATTAAGAGATATTATTAATAGGTATTTATTTATTGCCATTTAAATTCTGTACACCTAGGTTTCTCTCTCTTGTTTCTTCTTCTCATTACAACAGTCCCTTAAGCATTTCTTGTAATGCTGGCTTGGCAGTGATGTACCAAGCTCCTTATTTCTGTCCAGGAAGCTCTTTATTTGACCATTTATTTTCAATTATAAGCTTGCTGGATATAGTAATCTTGGTTTCAGACCCTTACTTTCTATTACCTTGAGTACTTCATGCCATGCTCTCCTGGCCTGTAGAGTTTCTAATGAGAAATCAGGTGTCAGCCTATGGGAGCTCCTTTGTAGGAAACAGTTTTCTTTTCTCTTGCTGCCTTTAAGATTCTCTCTTTGTCTTTAATTTTTGGCATTTTAATTATGATGTGTCTGGGCATCGTCCTCTTTGCATTTTTTTACTTGGGATTCTCTGTGCCTCCTGAATGTGTGTGACTTTTTCTTTTACCAGGTTAGGGAAATTTTTTCTGCAATTATTTCT
>NW_006289235.1:1486551-1491819 GCF_000327345.1 Myotis davidii
TCTGTTATCAGGGTCCTCTCCTGGGAGTCTTCCCTTGATTATTCGGGTAGTTTTTCTGTATTTTAGTTGTAATATCAATTTGTTCCTGAGGGCATGTCCGTGCAACGTCCACTTACTCAGTCGCTATTTTTAATCTGTAATTACTTATTAAAGGCCCCTGTTTTTAGGGTACCAAAATCTGATGGTTGGGACACAGACAGAAGAAAAAAAAATACCACTTGTTGTCACAACTTCTATCAAACCCAAATAAGAGGATTTAAAGACAACTTCTGTTTTATAGCAAATGCTATATATTTGCCTTTGAATATATTTTTAAAGACTAACGAATTGCATGCATACAAAGTGTAGTCTGAGATCATGTCAGGAGTAAAACTTTTCAAATGGCAGAGCTAATTCTTAGAAAAGTAGATTCTAAAACCAACTGAAGAGTGATGCTGGGATTAGCCGAGCAGAAAATAGCAACTGTGTCACCATTGTCATGAAGTTCAAATGAAATGGGTTAAAGTCAAGCTAATTGGTTTGTAAATGCCATTTTGAGGTTACAAATATTTCTCACAAGCCTGTGTTCATCAAATTTGACTCTCATCATTACCCTAGTTAAAAAGTTAGGGCTCTCTACATTATATTGTATATCCCAAATGGAAATGACATACTATAGTAATACATATGCAAAAGGCATCTACAACATGAACAATTTTTTGTCCCCCATATTTTTATTCCTTTAAAAAGATCATCTTCACTTTGTTGTTCACAGGAAAATCTGAAAAAACATTCTCTTAATGCAGAAAGTGTTGTGTGGATTGGCAAACAAACCAATTTGTTTGAAACTTAGGATAGTAAACAATGCATATAAAAGCAACAATGCACATACCAAACATGTCTTATAGGGAAATTGTGGTAGAAAGTGAATTATCTAATTCACAATAGGATATTTGCTGAAGTATAACAAAGTTGATATATGCAAGACACGAAAACCTCCAAATTATATTTTAATGACTTTTTAATTTATAAAACAATCCAATTAACAAAGCATATATTTAAAATTCTAAAAACTTTTTTGGGAAGTATTTCTTAAGCTAGATGTAACTTCAATCCCCTCATAATAAAATTCTCCACAAACATAAAGCAAAGTATTTCATTAACCTCCTAAGGGGCATATTAGATATGAGGTAAAAATGGCTTTGGAGAATAGCTAACATTGTCATGCATAAGCTAAAAAAATCAATACATCTCTTATCCAGCTCTGAGCAGTGGAAAGCATCCAGCACGGCCCAAGGTGTCCATTGGGGAACTCCCAGCTGGCAAGGCACAACCCTGGCCACAGAAGGGACATTTGGAAATATATTTTCAGGAAGCTGTGGGGAGGAGGACAGACTCCCCATGCAACTTCCCGGCAGCTCATGGGGACGTGGAAACTCCCCAGGCACGTGGGTGGAGGCTCCCTATTTCCTTTCAATGTGCATGAGTCTGTGCACTGGGCCCCTAGTAAAAATATAAATACAGTGTCGCCTGTCAACTAGAGCAGCAGAAAATAATAACCATCCAATGGAGGGTTTCCCCCAGAGTGACAAATTATAACAGAAGCAGTGCCAGGAACAGATTTCCTGATTTAAACAGTAAACTATGTTGCCTTGTATGGAGTATATGAATGAAATTGGCAAGAGTGGCTAATTAATTATAGCTGATTAATGTATCAAATCTCTTGGTAGAATAAGCAAAACATGACCTTTTTCTATTTGGAGTCAATGTACTCTGAATGTAGTATGCCTCATCCATGAGGCATATACATTCCAAAGGCATTAATTTTACACTTTAGTTTTAGATATTGGTATTCTGAGAACTAAAATCACACAGAACAATTCATGATATATTGCAAGAATACAGAACTTTTTAAATACATCTGGACTACAGAAAAACATATGATGCATAGTTTCTACTTTGGGCCTAGTTTGTGGAAATGTTAAGTCTATGGCAATAAACATTAAATGATATTGAAAACAGCAGTAGTCCAAAAATATACCAACCTTCAGGATCCAGTAGTTTCTCTATGCCTAATTGATGTTTTGCAATGTTGAATGCATGTTCCAGTCTTTGTGCAGCTGACTGCTGGCAAACCACACTATTCCAATCAAACAGGTCTGGCCTAAAACACACACACAGACACACCAAGACAAATAGAAATCAATTTAGAATGTTTCATAAAATTCACTTCAATTCTGGTTTTTAATTGACAACCCATGCCCATAGTCCTTAAAATTGTTACTCTTCGATATCCCTCAATAAGCTTTTTCACTTAAATAAGGCACAATTTTAATTAAAAATCCTGAGAGAAATTAAGCAGAATTTATTCCGCCTTATCCAGGAAACAATAATGTGTTAATCAAATCCAATCTCATGGATTTGAATACCAGTCATTTGCTAGTAACTTCTAATTATATAAACCTAGTCCAGCCCTCTTTCCTGAATTCCAGACTCTCGGGTCATCTGCTTACTCATTATCTCCACTTAGAGTTATCATAAGACTCAACCATCGCAAATTTAACTTCTGATATCCATCCCCATCACACTCCTCCGCAAAACCACCTACTTCTCTTGAAGTCCTCCCTTCCTCAACAACCAATGACAAGTTCAAACTTGAAGTATGCTCAGACAAGAAACCTTGGAGTGAATATTGAGGACTCTTTCACTCTCATACAACACTTAGCTGGAAATATCTCCAGAATTTGATCACTCCTCATTATCTTGCTACCATCACCTTAATCCAAAACCACCATTTTATTTTGCATGGATTATTGCAATAGCTTTGGCTGCCCAACTCCCACCCTTGTGCTTCTTAATATATTCTTATCAGAGCTGCCAGAGTGATCTGTTAAAATGGTTCATCATAATATTATTCTCAAATACCTGCTATTGGGGAGTAAAATTTACTGATTTAACAAGACCCTACATGGTCTGGCTCACCATAAGACCCTTGATTTTATTTCTTGCCTCTCTCCTCATATTCCTCAAACAGGCTAGTTTCCTGCATTTGCTGTTACCTCCACCTGGAGTTCTCTTTCCCCATACATCAACATGGTTCACTCCACATATTTTGAGTCTTTACTCCAAAATTACATTGTTGGTGACTCCTTCCTTGCCCTCCCACATCTAAAATTGCTCGCTCCCAAATCAAACTTACATATACTCATTTCCTTTTCCTATTAACTGTTCTGCATTTTTCTCATTAGCACTTACTACTATTTAACATTTTATGTATTTTCATTAATCTCCTTTATCTATCTCCCCCAGGGGAATGTCGAATACAGAATAGTATTTTTTGCCAGTTTTGTTCACTTCTAGAAACCCAGCCTGACACAGAGTAAGGGTTTGACAAACATTTATTGACTACACCAGAAAATGGATGAGAACATACTCTATCAGTATCATTTTATTTGATAATAGAGAAAACACCTAGCGTACGAAGCAGTTCTTATCCTATAAGGATTTTACATATAATTAGGAAAAATGCATACATTACAGTCAGTTAAACAAATTCTAAATTTGAAAACTATAGATAAGATATAAGGCTTTTTAACATCTGACAAGGTCAAGAACTTTTTTTAAGCTTAAGGGAGTCTCAAATGGCAAATTGTTTATAGTTAAGAATAGTATTTGAAAATGAATTCTAGGTTGTGTGGATATTAAAGAAACAAAGTTCATAGGGAAGAAAAATGCACAATGTGCTCAGTCCTTCAAGAACTCATAGGCTTGGCTTCACTGGGAAATTTCTAGTATCAAGTGGTGCGAGATATGGTTAGGAGGAGGGACTGGGATGAGTACGCAAAGGCCTTGCCTATTAAGAAATTGCAATTTACTCCAACAACATAGGAAACCATAAGGTAAGTGGTCCTTCACCTTTTTTGGATCATAGTTACCTTTGAGAATATGTTTAGTGCTATGACATGTCTACCCAGACAAATACCTGTCCATATCTTTAAACAGAATTTGCATAGAATTTTAGGATATTTGGGTCTGTCCGTAGACTACTGATTAAGAACTCATGCTCTGCAAGGGAAGAAGATAGAAGGATGGGCTTCCCTCTTATTTTCTAAAACCATAATTCAAAAGAAAGATCCAATTTTATTTCTCATTTGACTCTCATTTCCTTTTTTTAATTGCTCCTAGCCTGATTAACTCACCAGAATTTTGTGTGTTTCTTAGGAAATCTACTCTCCCCTAAATACCCTAATTATTCCAAGTTACGCAAAACAGCTAACAATTTTTTAGAACCTAAAATATGTATAAATTCGGAGCTGCCTCCAGTAGTGGGAAGAGTATAAGAAATAAAACTTAAATTCTAGACTATTTTGGGAAACTTGAACTTCACTATGCAACCTCTGCCCATCTTCATTTTTTCATTTCTCAGTAATGGGAGTGAAAAGGAATATAGGTGGGGAGTGTGGGAAACTAGTTTTCTCTCCTACAGTTGAGTAACCAAGATTAAATGAGTATGATGGGGAAGAATAAAATTGTTTCTGTATTCTAACTCTCTTCGTTTCATCCCCTCCCCCTTCTCCTTGGCCACTAACTAAAGACCTAAGCAAGAACTTATCTAAGTCATGTAATCTATTTGAACTTCAGTATTTTCATTTGAAAAAGAAGGAATTATATGAAATGGCCTTTGAGGTCTCTTCTAGAATTAAAATTACTCCAATTAATTGTTTTAAACTATTGAAACTCATCAGTAATTAACATTTTACATAACTATGATTTTCAAATGTATTAAGAATTGTAAAACTAACCAATTGTAGAGGAAAGCCACATACCTGCCCATGCTAACCTAGACCACAATTCATAAGTAAGGGAAATGTAACTAAGAATTACCAGTATTCTGAGGAAACATACTGAATTATACAACACAGACTAGTAGATAAGCAATGTCTTCTATAAATCAAATCCTAATTCCACCACGTATTAACCACGTGGTCTTAGGGAAACCACATAACTTCTATATGCCTTAGTTTTCCAATTTGTAAAATGGGGCTAATCACTGTATCTATGTAATGAGAAATATATGGGATATTTTACTTAGAAGGCTGCCCACAAAATAATAATTCCTTAAAAACATTAAATTCCATTACTTTGTTCTATGGTTAGTTATATTTATAAAACAACAACAAATTTTCAACTTATAAACTCAAGCCAAGAATACCTATACTTACAGAACAGATATAAATGTTAGAAACATTGCTGATGCAAGGGAAAAAAATATATATATATGCCTAAGTG
>NW_006289235.1:1492537-1495374 GCF_000327345.1 Myotis davidii
AGGCGGGTGCAAGCGGAGATCCTGATCACCCCACTGGTCACCCCAAAGACAGCAAACAGCAGTGGTGGCAGGGGGCAGGGCCCGTGATCAGGTGGCACCAGCCCAAGGCGGGTGCAAGCGTGGGCCCTGATCCCCCACTGGTTGCCTCACAGATTAGACCTGATCGCTGGCCAGGCCTAGGGACCCTACCTATGCAAGAATTTCATGCACCAGGCCTCTGGGGATAATATAATTTTAAAAAATGGAAGGTGGAGAGGAGAAAAGAGAAGGAAGTAAGTGTAAGTGTGAAAATTTCCTCATTCTTCATAACAGATAGTCAACAGATGTTGTCTAAACTTGAAAAAAGGTGCACCACTATCAATTTAAGTAATACAGGTAACAATTACAAGAATATGTAATCATTTTAAAGTAGTATTATTTTAAATAGTAATCAAATTATTTTAAAATGGTAATCAAACTAGGAAATAGATAGGGATGAGCAGTAATATTTGTGAGTTTTGTAGACCCAGAGAAGAAAGATTAGTCTGATATGAACCCCAAGAAGGAATCTATCTGCTGAAATGGACTCCCCATGGTCAACCTAAAGCCCAAATTTTATAAATAATGAGTCTAGCAGACAGTTACTGACAGGGGCTTCTCAGACTGAACTCTCAGCTTCCCTAGTAAGGCCCACTTGTTTCACCATATTCAACACTACAGGGAAACCCTGATTTTGTCTTTCTACCAAGCACTGAGACCTGCCCTGTCCAAGCAGAACTGCGCAATTTGTATTTGTCATTTACATAAAATAGACCTAATTGAGGAGCTGTGAGGAATTTTGTGCCATATAAGGTAGCCTCCCCTTAGTCTCAGTGGAGCACAATTTAGGTTGCTACCTGAATCTGTGTCTCCAGGATTACAGCTCTTTTTGCTCAAATAAATGCTCTTTATTATAAACTAAAATTACTATTGAAAAAAAAATAAGAACATAAAATTACTATTGGTTTGCAGCTTTGTATTAAGGAGGCAATCCATATACTTTCAGAAATCAAATAATCAGGAAATAAAAATACATAATTATGACTATCAAAAAGAATAAAAGAAGTGGGGGACCACTTCTAGGAAGTGGAGTGTGATGGGGTAGGGTTAGGGTCATGAATACACATTTTGCTTGATTTTTTCCTTTACACACATCTGACTTACTTTTTTTCTGTATATATTTTATTTTATGGGATTGTTCTTTTTTTAAAATATATTTTATTGATTTTTTACAGCGAGGAAGGGAGAGGGATAGAGAGTTAGAAACATCGATGAGAGAGAAACATCGATCAGCTGCCTCCTGCACACTCCCTACTGGGGATGTGCCCGCAACCAAGGTACATGCCCTTGGCCGGAATCAAACCTGGGACCATTCAGTCCACAGGCCGACACTCTATCCACTGAGCCAAACCGGTTAGGGCGGGATTGTTCTTTTATTTTTTTCCTTTTTAAATTTTTCAATTACACTTGACATTCAATATTATTTTATATTAGTTTCATTTGTATAGCATAATGGTTAGGCATTTATAGAATTTAAACAGTGATCTAGCCCTTGCTGGTTAGCTCAGTTGGTTAGAGCATTGTCCACGTAAGCCAAGGTTGTGGACTCAATCCCAGGTCAGGGCGCATAGAAGAATCAACCAATGAGTGCATAAATAAGTGAAACAATAAAGCAATGTTTCTTTTTTTTTCTCTCTCTCTCTCTTTCTTTCTCTCTCTCCCTTCCTATCCCTCTGAAAGTCAATCAATTAATAATTATTTTTTAAAAAGTGATCCCCCCAATAAATCTAGTACCCACCTGGTACCATTCATAGTTATTACAATATTATTGACTATCTTCCTTATGCTATATTTCACATCCCCATGACTATTTTGTAACTACCAATTTGTGCACTGGTGGTTACAAAATAGTAATACCTTGACGTTTTTACCCATCCCTCTAACCACCCCCTTCCCATATGGCAGCCATCAGTCTGTTCTCTGTATCTCTGAGTCTATGTCTATTTTGTTTATTCATTTTTCTTATTCTTTAGATTCCACACATAAGTGAAATCATATGGTATTTGTCTTTCTCTGTCCGACTTATTTCATTTAGCGTAATATCCTCTAGGTCCATCGATGTTGTTGTCTGACATACTTTTAAAACCATGTGTTGTGTAAATGCACTAAATGCTCCAATCAAAAGACAGAGTGGCTGAATGGATAAGAATACATGACCCATATATATGCTGTCTATAAGAGACCCACCTCAGGAAAAGGGACTCACACAAGACTGAAAGTGAAGGGATGGAAAAATATTTTTCAGGCAAATGGAAATTAAAAAAAGGCTGGGGTAGCAATATCTGACAAAATAGATCTCAAAGTGAAGGCCATAACAAGAGATAAGGAAGGCCATTTCATAATACTAAAGGGATTGATACGACAAGTGGATACAACTCTGGTAAACATACTAGTATATACACCTAATGCAAGAGCACTGAAATACATAAAAAAAAACTTCTGAAAGATATCAAGGGAGAGAATGACAACAATGTAATCATAGTAGGGGACTTTAATACCCCATTTACATCACTGGATAAATCCTCTAAACAAAAAATCAGCAAAGAAAAAGCAACCCTAAATGACCCACTAGATCAGATAGACTTAATCAACATCTTCAGAACATTTCACCACAAAGCTACAGAATATACATTCTGCTCTAGTGCACATGGGACATTTTCAAAGATAGACCACATATTGGGACACAGGCAAAATCTCTTCAAATCCAAGAAGACAGAAATCATATCGAGCATTTTCTCAGATTACAATGGCATAAAAGA
>NW_006289235.1:1496336-1497550 GCF_000327345.1 Myotis davidii
ATGCAAGAATGCGCCTTCCTTCCCCTGGCCGTCAGCACCGCCTTTGCTCTGGCCAAAGCTGCTTTTCTTCCTTCCCACGCTGCCCAGAGGCCCAGAGTGGCTGGGTGGTGCAGAACACCTGTGTCATCGCCATGGCATCAGCGCAAGTGTCCCACTCCTACGCCCCCCTCCCCCAGCCACTTGGTGCCTGCATATGCAAATTAACTGACCATCTTTGTTGGGTTAATTTATATACTCACTCCTGATTGGCTGCTGGGCGTCACATAGGTACAGCCAATTGGTCGCTTGGGCCTTTATATATATAGACTAGAGGCCTGGTGCACAAAATTTGTGCACTCAGGGGGAGTGGTTGGTCCCTCAGCCTGGCCTGTGCCCTCTCACACTCTGAGAGCTTTGCCATCAATCGCCCCAAAGAGGTAGGCCCTGCTCACCTGGCTGGGCCTCAGGGATTGATTGCCCTCCCAGAGGGAGGCCCCGTCTACCCACTGCAGTGACGCCTCCATGTAGCCTGGGCCTCCCTCTTTGGGGCGATCATGGAGCCCCCCAATTGATCGATTGCCCCACCAACCAGTGGCCTAGGCCTCCCTCTGCAGGGCGATCATGGAGAAATGGCTGGCCCCTAACCAACTGCATCGCACCCGCCTTGGCTGACCTGGTGCCAGTGGATGTCATAGAGTGGTTGTCTGGAAGGTTGTCCAGATGGTCATTCCACTGTTCAGTCATTTGGTAATTTGCATACTATGCTTTTATTATTATAGATCATGGGTTTATCAGATATATCAAAGAAGAAGAAAAACATCCTGGAAACAAATGACAATGAAAACACAACAATCCAAAATCTATGGGACATAGTGAAAGCAGTCCTGAGAGAGAAGTTCATAGCACTACAGGCATACCTCAAAAAAACAAGAAAAACTGGTAATAAATTATCAAACTCTACAACTTAAAGAATTAGAGAGCAATAAGAAAAGCACAGAGTGAGCAGAAGGAAGAAAATAATAAATATCAGAGCAGAAATAAATGACATAGAGACCAAAGAAACAATACGAAAGATCAACAAAACTAAGAGCTGGTTCTTTGAGAGGATAAACAAGATTAATGAACCTCTAGTCACGCTCCCCAAGAAGCAAAGAGAGAGGACCCAAATAAACAAAATTAGAAATAATGGAGGTGAAATAACAACAGGCCCCACAGAAATACTAATGATTGTTAAA
>NW_006289235.1:1498554-1499927 GCF_000327345.1 Myotis davidii
GAAGATAAAAGACCTGTACTCAAAAAACAACAGGACATTGAAAAAAGCGATAGAGGAAGACATAAACAAACGGAAGAACATACTATGTCCATGGATCAGTAGAATCAACATCATTAAAATGCCCATACTACCCAAAGCAATCTACAGTTTCAATGCAACCCTCATTAAAATGCCAACGGCATTTTTCAAAGATCTACAACAAACTCTCCAAAAATTCATCTGGAATTTAAAAAGAACCTGGATAGCCACAGCAATCTTAAGAAAGAACAAAGTTGGAGGGATCACAATACGAGATATCAAGCTATATTACCAAGCTATGTTTCTCAAAACTGCCTGGTACTGGCGCAAGGACAGACACATAGACCAATGGAACAGAACAGAGAACCCAGAAATCGACCCAAGTCATTATGCTCAATTAATATTTGACAAAAAAGGCAAGATCATACAATGGAGTCAAAACAGTCTCTTCAATAAATGGTGTTGGGAAAATTGGACAGATACATGGAAAAAATGAAACTAGACGACCAACTTATACCATACACAAAAATAAACTCAAAATGGATAAAGTACTTAAATGTAAAAGAGAAAACCATAAAAATCTTAGAAGAATCCACAGGAAGCAAAATATACGACAGTATGTTGTAGCAATAGCTTTATTGATATGGCTCCTGGGACAATGTAAACTAAGGAAAAAATAAACAAATGGGACAACATCAAAATAAAATGCTTCGGCACAGCAAAAGAAACCATCAACATAACAAAAAGCCCACTGAATGGGAGAGCATATTTGTGCCAATGTTATATACAATAAGGGCCTAATCTCCAAAATTTATAGGGAACTCATACATCTTAACAAAAGTAAGATAAACAATCCAGTCAAAAAATGGGCAATGGACTTAATAGACACTTTTTGAAAGTGGACGTACAGAAGGCCAAGAGACATACAAAAACATCTGAAAGATACAAATCAAAACGACAATGATATATGATCTCACACCTGTGAGAATGGCTATCATCAACAAATCAACAAATGACAAGTGCTGGTGAGGATGTGGAGAAAAAGGAACCCTCGTGCACTGCTGTTGGGAATGCAGACTGGTGCAGCCACTGTGGAAAACAGTATGGAGTTTCCTAAAAAAAGTAAATATGGAACTGCCATTTGACCCAGTGATCCCATTCCTGGGAATATATCCTAAGAAACCTGAAACAACAACCAGAAAGAATGTAAGCACTCCTATGTTCAAAGCAGCACAATTTACAGTAGCTAAAAGCTGGAAACAGCCCAAATGCCCATCAGTAGATGAGTGGATAAAAAAGCTGGGGTACATTTATACCATGGAATACTATGCAGTAGTAAAAAAGAATCTCTTACC
>NW_006289235.1:1499969-1504853 GCF_000327345.1 Myotis davidii
ATGGATTAAAAACTATGGTACATCTACACAATGGAATTCTACGCTGCTGTAAAAAGAAGGAACTCTTACCATTTGCAACAGCATAGATGGACCTGGAGAGCATTATGCTAATCAATATAAGGCAGTCAGAGAAGAAAAATATCACATGATTTCACTCATTTGTGGAATATAATCAACAACATAAACTGATGAACAAAAATAGTTCCAAAGACAGAGAAGCATTGAACAGACTATCAAACTTCAGAGGGAAGGCAGGGGAGGGGGGTAAGAGATCAACCAAAGGGCTTGTATGCATGCATATAAGCATAACCAATGGCCACAGACACTAAGGGGGTAAGGGTATGTCCTGAGGGATGGGGGTGGCCAGGGAGAGGTCAATGAAGGAAAAAGGAAACATATGTAATATTATATGTAATACTTTAAACAATAAAGAATTTTTTTAAAAAAACCATATGCTGTGTTTATTCTATGGTAACAAATTAAAATAAGCTATTAGGAAGGAAACTTAATTGCAATTTTAATTTAGAGCAACTAATCTGCATATTTTGAGCATATTTCTAATCAATTATCATTTGTTTTTTCTCATAAAAGTAAAATGTGGCTTCCTTTTAATGACACTGTCCTGGACTTTGTGTTTTAAGATAATACTTTTAATTTCTTACATAAGAAAAAGGATAAAATTTATCCTTAAATAGCTATAAACCCACACATATTCTAACCACAAAGCTTTTTATCCATCCCTAATGTTTTATATTAAGTGTATACCTTTGTCCTATATAGCTTAGTCACTCAATTGTTGAAATCAGGACACCTTATGACATTTCTAAGTATACTAATGGCAATAACCTTGGAACAAAAAGTTCAACCATTTTTTTCTTAAACAATGTGAACATCTGTCAGAGACAAAAAGGAGATGATTCATGAAAGATATTATCAACTGTGAGAAAGCTCTTGAAAAGTTTTGCATAAAAAGGTAGCTGTGGTTGACTCATTCAACATGTCAGGAGAGAATATATAATGAAGATATTTTGCCAGAGAAAGAGTGGGTCAGAGACTGACACAGCGGGCAATCTGAATATGTTTACTGTATTATTTACAAACATATTCAGAATTCATGAAGTATACTATGAACAAATGTAGTGTATGAACATGCTTGCAGGATTGAAGTCTTCCACTTGAAAAGAAAATATTAAAGAGCCAACAAGGGCTGCATGACCTGATCCTTGCTATTTCTATTCATCTGCAAATGTGTACAAGATCAATATGTTCAGGCCCTTACTGGGAGCATGTGGCTGCATAAATGAGTGCTGACTTATGCAGAATGAATACCTCTATCCCTTCTTATAAGGCTGCACTGAAGCTGTGGAAAATTTTTCATTGTGTTATATTTATGAAAAACAAAGGTGTTAACATTGCTTAACATACCCAGTGAGTGGGAGCCTGCCTCCTCTGGAAAATCAGGTTGCTGAATCCTTCACCTGAAAACTCAACCTGAATGGGGTTAATTAAACCCAGCTGGAGCAAGACACCCAGCAAAGATACTTATTTAGAGAGCCTTTGCTCTTTGGATTGAGCTTTACCTTGAAGAAAATTCATACTCTGGACTTTTCTAGAAGCAAAACTGGCATAGGAAAAGAAAGATAAGCTGTATTGAAAATTAGGGAAGGTAGAGTCCAGTGACATTTCAAACACAATTAATAAAGTAATGTTTTGACGCTGGAGATTGGGTTTGGTAAAACAGATAGATAATAGGAAAACCAAAGTAGATATTCCTTAGAGTAAATGTATTATACAGGTAATATATATTTCAATATTATATAATAATATATGAATGCATTATATGTGTATTTACCATGTTGTTTTGCTTTTTCTTGAACTGTTTTTTATTCATTTACTGAGCTCCTTTATACAAAAAAATTCAAACAAGTATTTTTTTTTAATCTTAGAATGTATACTATTGTGTGGAATAACGTTAAGGACATTTGGTTCACTAAACTACACTGAATTATTATTTTTCTATAATAAATCATCTGCATGTTGCATTGTGTATGCACCACCCAAGTCAAGTCTCCTTCTATACTTTGTATGAAGATTCACAGAAGAACTCTCTCTCTTGTTTAATAGCAGTTGCTTTGCTGTTTCAGAGCAATTATTTCTTTTGGTATTCTGAGCCCTGAGTCATAAAATTAACTGTGGTTTGCTCTTTGCCTTCTGTGATTGCTAAGCTGCTCAGTCTCTTTTAACTCTGAAATATAAAAAATATACAGGGCATTATGGTATGTGCTATCTAAGTGTGTAGGGATAAGCAAAATGTTTCTTTTTATAATTATTAATTTGATGATGATAATTAATTTTACTACAGCCATTCACATGAGATATGGAACCATTTTTAGCTCTATAGTTTGAACTCATACTAACACATTATTTGTATAGAAAGACAAACTGCATTCTTAGCAAAGTCAAAAAATAACCTTGTTTTTCTGGTAGATTTCTTATTTCAAATACGTTGATCCTCTCCTCCACCATAATCATATTCGTGCTCTGGTCATTTAATCAACAGGTAAATTATATATCACATAAAAAAACAATAAATATTCTTACTCGGTGCATTCCAGTGCATGGTTAGATAAACATGGTCAACACAGATAACACATTGCATAGTGGGGAATGATCTGGAACCACATTGGAGAAAAAAATATCAATCTCTAACCCAATACTTATAAAAATTATTCAATGGCTCAGCAGTCTCCTTACCTATGACTGTGGATGAGAGCGTTCAAAGCCAGACCATCAGACCAGCTGGTGGTGAAGTTAATGACATTAACCTGTGGATAATTACGAGTTGATTGTCGGACCCAGCTCAGGAGAATCTTTTCACTGTTGGTTTGTTGCAATCCAGCCATGATATTTTTCATTACATTTTTGACCTATGTGTGGAATGAAATTTTCATGAGAAAATGCATTCCCTGAACAAGAATCACACAAACTTATATTTGAATGTCCTTATCTTCACTAATAAATAACAGGAACTTGCCCTAGCTGGTTTGGTTCAGTGGATAGTGTGTTGGCCTGCGGAATGTAGGGTCCCGGGTTTGATTCTGGTCAAGGGCCCATACCCGAGCTGTGGGCTCAATCCCTAGTAGAGGGTGTGCAGGAGGCAGCCGGTCAATGATTCTCTCTCATCATTGATGTTTCTATCACTCTCCCCCTTCCCTTCCTCTCTGAAACCAATAAAAATATATTTTTAAAAAATAATGGGAATTTTAGGGTCAATTAGTAATAAGAAATAATAGATTCTACCAGTTAATTCTAATTAGGAGTCTCTTATGATTGGTTAGTATCTATGATATACCATTGGTTGAGTATAGCTAACATCAATTCTGGATTCTGCCATGTTAAACTATTAATTTTTAATTTTTAGAACTGATCATCTTCTAACTTTCAGTAGATATGCTAGAGAAGGGAATGTATAAAACATTAAACTTGTTAACCAGGGATTTAAGATATATTAGTGGTTCTAGGATAAGAAGAATAGCACAGTGGCTAAAAGATTGGTCTTACTTTTTTTTTTTAAGTTGATTTCAGAAAGGAAGGGAGAGGGAGAGAGAAATAACATCAATGATGAGAGAAAATCATTAATTGGCTGCCTCCTACATGTCCCACACTGGGGATAGGGCCCACTACCCCAGCAACTGCCCTGACTGGGAATCGAACTGAACCGTGACCTCCTGGTTCATAGGTTGATGCTCAACCACTGAGCACACCAGCCAGGCTGGGCTTACTTTTTTAAAAGCCTAGATTTAAATTTTGCCTTTGCTATTACTGAATTATGTTAATTGGGTAACTTAACCATTTTAGACCTCTGTTTCTTTAACTATACATAGAAGATTAAATCCCCTAGGTTTATACTATAACTTAAAATAATGCAAATTATGTTTACTGACCAAAGTGGAAAAAAGATAGAAATGACTTGGCCTATCCTATATAATAAATGGCTAATATGCAAATTGTCCCCTCAGGAGTTTGACTGGGAGACCAAGGTTCGATCACTCGCTATGATGTGCACTGACCATCATGGGGCGGTGGAGAACATGGCAGGTGATCAGCAGTGGCGGTGGGGCACTGAGGGAGCAAGGGAAGGAGGAGGCAGGAGGCAGGGAACCTGATCAGCCTTGATCACCATCCAGGCCTAGGGACCCTCCCTGTGCACAAATTTCGTGCACCAGGCCTCTAGTTCAGTGGTTCTCAATCTTCCTAATGCTGCGACCCTTTAATACAGTTCCTCATGTTGTGGGACCCCCAACCATAAAATTACATTTGTTGCTACTTCATAACTTTAATTTTGCTACTGTTATGAATCATAATGTAAATATCTGATATGCTATATGTATTTTCTGATGGTCGCAAACCACAAGTTGAGAACCAAAACCGCAGCTCTAGTGTAAAATAAAGTACAAAAAATCAACAAAAGAAAATAATATTTATCTCTAAACGCTGTGGCTCTGTTACCTTGTTTTTTTGTTTTGTGGATTGTTTGTGGTGGTCAGTCTGGTTTAAACCTTTATGCCTTTTTTTTCAGCCTAAGAAATTCACTTATAAGAGTGGAAAGGTTACAAAATGCCCAAAGCATGGGTCCAGAACTCTGGCTCATTTGTGAGGCCTCTCAGGCCACAGGGAATGCCATTTAGGAAGCTTTGGTATAAAAAAAAATACAGTTACAAAACCCCATTGAGCATACATACACAGCATAGGTGTTTAGGTGAACACAGAAGGCACCTCTCACTTGTCGGAAAGTGGTTTTATTAGGAGACCTGCTCTGGCGTCTAGAAGCACACTGTCCTGGGCTGGAAGACCTCTCACCTGCTGGGGGAGGCCCCAGGGAAA
>NW_006289235.1:1504904-1506047 GCF_000327345.1 Myotis davidii
TGCCTACCCTGGACACTGTCACTGTTGTTTCATTATTTGGTACCTTTGATATTTTGGACCTGATAAGCAAGTCTAGGAGCTTTTCTAGGACCAGAACAGTCATTTCACCAAAAAACATCGTCTCCAAGGGTGTGAGGAGCCAGTTAGGGGCACTGAGACCCACTCTCTCCTAAATGGGAGGGCAAAGGTCCATTTTCTCCCTGTCTAGAATGAAAAGGGGGCTGGTGTCCCCTGAACAAAAGAACTTTGGAAGGATTATTGTCAACAAAGTGCCTGGCACTAACAGAGGCACCAAATGGAGACCCAGAAAAAACAGTGGGGCCTGGCATGTTGGCCCTGTGGTGGTTTCTGTCTTACATGTCCTCCCTCCCCACCCCCACTCCCGCAGGCTCTACCTGCTTTGTTCCCTAGTGCTTGTTTTCAGCAGAAGCTTAAGGGCTTACGGTCTGTAGGGCAAACATGAAAAGATGATGCAGAACATTCAAGATGCCCTCACGTGCAGGGTGGTTAGATAATGCCAGGCCGAGGGGCACTGTCTTGTGTGCTGGGTACAGGAACATCACCTTGGGGCTGTGAGGAGACAGGCTACTCAGCAATAGCAGCTGCTGCTCTGGGAAGCCATGGCCTCCTTCCCAGCACAAGAAATCACCTGGCCGCAAAGTGCAGGAGTGAGATCACGTGTGGCTCCTTACCGCCAGTCCTAATACTTCCCTTCCACCTCTTCAGCTATGGTCTCGCCTGCGGAGTCCCCTCGTTGGAGGAATTAAGGCGCGATGTTCAAAAGCAGGTAGAAGTCCATTGTAAGTACATGTGGCAGCAAAGAAGCCTAATGCCCTGGCTGCCTGGGAAACCCAGTCCAAGGAATTTATGCGATGGAGATGGTGAAAGACATGAGGGACGCCACAGCACCAGAGGTCCACCATGGGTCAGCACAAGCCCCGCCACGTGCCACGTGTCGTTTCAGCTTATTGGCTCAGCAAACAGGAAGTAGAGGACGAGGACGGGGCAGGAACACTAGCAGCCAGGAGGAAGGTGGCTACTGAGAATGCCGGGTGGAGGACGAAGGAAATGAACGCCAGACCCAATGTCACTTGTGGCGGGATGAGGGCGAACTAGACAGGACACACAGCCTGGGATGCACAG
>NW_006289235.1:1506117-1506912 GCF_000327345.1 Myotis davidii
AGAACGGAAGGGAAACCAAGACTCGACCAAAGGAGAAAAAAGCCAGACTCTTGGTGTATTGAACATTTTCTTCTACGTTTTGTACAAAGCAAATGCCATTCTGCAGGTTATTGTGTTTCGGTTTCATTCTTCTTACTAATCTGATGCCGAAATCCACTCTAAACATTTTTTTCTAGGTTCCAAGAAAGCAGTGACACCTCATTATAGAACAAACCGTCTACATATTCTATTATGGAAATAATTACTATACTACTTCTTCATATAAGTCAGGCCCCTTATTATATACATGAAGGAAGTATAGAAGTAAATGTGATTAGGTTTTACCAACCAGGGCTTTCCTTTTGGTTAGTGTGAGGTCTCTGTACCACCACCGTTTGATCATATGATGAATATTTATTGTGTATTCTAAATATGATATTTTATTTTGCTTCTTCATCCATGTAGAAGTTAACAAATGCCCTTACGGGAAATACATATTTTAACATCTACAATGTTAGTCATCTTTTCATAACAGATTCAGTGCAAAATTTAGGATATTAAATCTAACTTTAAAATACTTGAAAGGATTTGATATGATGTTTTGTAAACGTGGTAATGATGTGAAATCTTTGCTTTTACTTGTCACCATCCCTTGATAGCTAAATTAGTTAGGGGAAGATTATCCAGTTTTCTTAATTCCTTCCTGAGCTGCTAATTTAGCCAGTTACTCAGTGAAAATTAGGTCAAATAGTTATGAAAGATACATAATTTTTCTCATCATTAAAGTAATAAAGTACACAACCTCCATGTACAGTG
>NW_006289235.1:1506977-1515162 GCF_000327345.1 Myotis davidii
ATAATGGGGCTCAGTGGGTGATGAATTTGCACTGATCCAGCAACCCTTCCATGATGAATGGGATTCATTTACAAAATGCTTGGCCAGACTGCCCTCCATGCCCATAATGTTAAAGGACAACCCAGTATTCAATCCAAAACTCCTTTTGCATCATTATGTCACTAATTCTGTTATCAACCTCAGCCTCTTTGGTATTGCTTTTACTTGGGTGCAAATGTTGCTGAGAAAAAAATAAAGGGCAACAGGAAATCATCAGTCTTCCTTTCCTATATGAAAGACAATTACCAAGAAATTTTTATTAAGGATCAACCTTCAGTCAGACACTGGGCTGGTCCTAAGGTGAGTCCTTTAGCAGAAATATTTACCAGAATCAGGGCTTACTGTTCTAAGAAAGAAAGAATCAATGTAAACAAATGTGTGTATGCATACAGCTATACATCTGTTTTTAAAGGGGAAAAATTGAAATGTCTTTGAGCAATTATTTCAAAAAGTAACTGGGAATTAACAGGGCAAAGAAGATGTGATAGGCATTGAGAGGCACCACCAAGATTCTCCTTCTAGGAAGGGCTTGTTCTCCATTTGTCAGCAGGCAGCCTTCAGCTGTCAGTCCCCTCAGGGACTGAGTTGCAGTCACCTCACCTATGGCTATGTCCTTCCTAGGGTCACCCACATCTACTGACTGATGAAAGGAAATGGTCATTAATTTCAGGCCCATTTGAGACAACTCTAAAGGCTCATTCAAGCTCCAAAGTCCCCATGGGGTTGAATAAGGCTGCTGTTGGGTGTGCACTATGGCTCTTGTTCTCACTCCAGTTACCCTCTCCCTTCTACAGGTGTTGGCCCTAAAGGCATGCCTTAATTAAGCTGATTAGCTCAAAGTCTACTTCCCACTAGGTAAACATATGCAGGAATTCACAGTAAGGGCTTTTAGCATTTCGAAAACCACCTTCCTCTTGTATGCTATACAAAGAATAAATCAGATAAACATTTTAGTGTGAAATAGCCCTGGAATTGTTTCCTTTGAGTTAGCCAGCAAAGCTCCGGCCTGACCTCTGCTAGCACACCTGTTAGGGTATGTTTTCATCTCCAGCTAGTTAGCACAACTGAGCTGAACACCATAAAAGGATGGTTTACACTTAAAAAAAAGAAGAAAGAAAAAGATGCCAAACACACATTGTCTACTTAACAATGGTGTTCAAAGATGCATACTCTTCACTATAGGTATGATTTTCCAGCCTAACAGTGTTAAGTAGAAACTGGAAAAACAATGTCAGGGGAAACAGGGTTGACATTTCTGAGTTTTTACAAGTTCAAAGAGAAGGCCTCTAAACACAGCACTATTAATAATATAGTATGTGGCACTGGAACAAAAGATTCACATTTTTCCATCTTTTAATGCCATTCTTAGTCTGATAAATACGGAAAGTACATTAGGTTGGCCAGAATGTCCTTTAATCTTTGCAGAAATCCAAGGGCTTTTTTGACTATTTAATAAGAAGGCAAATATGTACGCTTGGGTGAAAACATCTTTTGGGATTCATTGGGTTATGATAAGAAGTACTGAGGAGGAGGAATTTTAGTGTATTTGTAGTTTTAGGAGAACAGGGCAGTGTGATAGAAGAGAAAGATAAGATAAGGAGACAGAAGCTGGAAAGAGTCTAGGTACTTGTAGTCACAAAGATATAGTAATTCAAGGACATAAATGGAAAACAACAGAGAGGTCTCAGACAAGGAAAGACTGCAGAAGCATTACTTCTGGTATTCCTAGATGTGAAAGCCCCCTTCCCTGCCCCCCCCCCCTGACATGCTAATAAAAAAAAATGAGCAAGCTCAGAAGCAAATGAAGAAAATATCCAACAGGCTAGTTTTGAAACTCTATATCATCAAAACTGTCTCTGATATGGTCAGGACATATCAGACAGTTTTGATGATAAATACAATTAAAATCCCCTTTGAAGGTCCTGTTCAGTGCTAAGTTTTCCTGCTGGCTTTGTCACAACCAACCTCTGTGCAACCCAAAGTGTTTTCTACAAGCTGGGGTCCCTCCAGGAACCATTTGTTACCAGGCCATCAAATAAATAAAGCAATTGATAGTCCATTAGAAATTTCTGTTTTCAATTTGACAAAGTCTGTTTACATCTGTTCAATTTAATGATAAAAATATAGGCTTGTGCTTTGTGAGTCTTTTTATTTCATGTTGGTAACACTTCAGTTTCATTGTTCTTTGCATACAATGGAAAAGGGGAGAAAACTGTTCTTTTCTCAAGGTAGTTTGAGTAATACTGAGAAACAGAAGCAAATCAGTTGGGTGAGGAGCCCGATGTTGCTTTGCTGGTTTTATTTGATACCATCACTATATGAAAAAGGCTCAAAATTGGTAACCTTTGGCTCATTTGAGGTATGTATGAGTTGTTCTCTATTGGCAGCCACTATGGTTATTCTCTTTCACTTCCCAGATCACTGTGAAATAGGACTGAGCCTGTTCAGAGTGCTTAGAATAAAAAGACATGGGGATGGGGATCAAATGGAAGAACAATATGGCTTCCAAGTTGAGTATGTATAGCTCTAGTCTACATACTGTCTGACCCTGAGCAGGACCAACCTACAATTCAAATTAAAAGTCAACCCATCCTCCTTCCCTCTGAGGATTTGGATGCTTCCATAAAAAAAGTCAACCCTACTAAATGAAATAGTGATACCTGCTACAATAGGGATACACCTAAAAGATTATGCTCAATGAAAGGAGCCAGATATCAAAGAACACGTATTATATGATTCCATTGATATGAAATGCCCCAAAATACAGACATATAGAGACAGAAAATAGATTAATGGTGGCCAAGGGCTGGGGGATGAGAGTGGGGAGTAACTGTAAATGAACATGAGATTTAATTTTAGGGGGGTGGCAATGTGCTAAAATTACATTGTTGTGATGGTGTACAACTCTGTAAATATCCTAAAGTCTTTTATGGATTGGGAGGGCAGAGCTACTGTTCCATCCTCACAATAGTTTGAGAAGCCTTGAACAACATAACTAATACAGTCTGGTATATTTTGAATTTTATACTTAGAACAGGTAAATTTATAACAAATAAATTACATCTCAGAAAAAGCTGTTTTAGCTCAGCCGTTATTACTCAGTGGTTGAGTGTCAACCCATGCACTAAGAGCTCACTGGTTCGATTCCTGGTCAGGGCACATGCCCTGGTTGCAGCTCTATCCCCAGTAAGGGGGAGGGAGGTCGTGCAGGAAGCAGCCAATCAGTATTGATATTTCTCTCTCGTTGATGTTTCTATGCCTCTCTCCCTCTCCCCTCCTCTCTCTCTAAAATCAATAAAAACATTTTTTTAAATCTTTTTTATAAAAAAGTAATCTCTGTTAGTAAAAAAAAAAGCAGACATAATTATCTTTCAAGTTCTTAAAATATGAGTAGAAAACTCTAAGCAATCATAATTATTCATGTGATATAACTAATGAAAATGGTGCACTGTACTGAGTGCTTTATGGATATTCTCTCATTTAATCCTGACATGAAATAGATGTTCATTCTTATTTTTTTTCTATTTTGACAGTGAGGGAATTATGGCTCAGAAAGGGATGGCATTGAATTCAATGTCATTAAGATGGTAAATGGTGGAGTTGAATTTAAGTTCATGTTAGTCTGACTGAAAAGAAACTGTACTCTTTCCACTAAACCAAATGACATTGTTTGTTTTGCAGAGGTCCAATAAATATAGACATTCAGAAAACTCTATGCTGAAGTAGTTCAGAAAAAATGCCATTTCCAAATCAGATTATAAAGTCAGTTTTTAAGTATAACACATACACTCATACAGATGATTATATCCCACTACTCTTTTATTGGCGTTAATTTACATTGAGAATACATAAGATTCCCAAAGTCTCATTGATTTGGTACTGATTAACAGGAAAAATACCTTTCGTTTTCCAAAATTATGAAGGTTCACTTAAAGGTAAGTCATAGAAGACTCATATTTGTGAAAAATATTTTTCTTACCCTGTTGATGACACTTGTCTTTTTTGCCTCATCTCTACCCAGTGAGATAACATTTAGAAAAAATATTCCTGCATATGTGCTAGAATCTGTTTTATAATCTGTTGTTCGTTCACACCTCAAATGACCTTAGTTGTGCTAACAAAAGGCAGCACTATGGAAATGGGCTTTGTATTGTTAGAGATGTACACGTTTTTGTTTTGCAGGTCAAGGGGGAAAAAAATGAAAGCGAGAATCAGCAACATGTTACCCAAAAAGGAGAGATTCATCAGAATTCTTACCTGCCAGTGGAGGATTATATTCCAAATCAAACCAAGAGTCAATTTGTGATTTCCATCTACTATGTCAGAGCTTCCAATATTCACTAAATCAACCTGTTAAAGATAAAGAGAAAATATTTGAAGAAAGGAGACAAAATGTCTATTTGGAAAGAAAACAATATGAGGAGGTAATTGCACTAGCTATTTTCAGAGCCTAAGCAGCATAACCGCTTTTTAAAAATAATCTAAAAATGAAACAATGCATTTGTAAATGCACTTTCTATAACAGACAAGTTCCCCATTTCTATAACAGACAAATTACAATTTGCAAAGAGATAGGAAATGAATGTACTTTTAGTATATTGATAGATTATTACAAATTAAAGAGGCTAATCAGAGTATCTCCAAATAAAATTTATAACAATGATAACTCATAAAGAATGTCTAAAATTAAGATGTGATTCCTAATACATAATTGAAACAAGAAATTTCACTCTGACCGGTTTGGATCAGTGGATAGAGCATCGCCCTGCGGGCTGAAGGGTCCCGGGTTCAATTCTGGCCAAGGGCATGTACCTTGGTTGCGGGCACATCCCCAGTTGGGGGTATGCAAGAGGCAGCTGATCGATGTTTCTCTCTCATCGATGTTTCTAACTCTCTATCCCCTTCCCTTCTTCTCTGTGAAAAATCAATAAAATATATTTTAAAAAAAAGAAACTTCATGTCTTTTATGTAGCTCATAAGAATGCTATTATAATTAGGGGTGACTATATTTGACTAAAATGCCCTTGCTTTAGAAACACATTAGAATTCTAATAAACAATGGAGCTAATGGCCACTCTCTTTTCTCCATTCAGGACTGGATTTGGGAATCAAAATCTGGCAGGGCTTCATTTTTCAAGACAAATCTAATCTCCTGTCCATGCTTTTAACATTCATAGTCAGGGGCAGGTTAAATATAAGTATCAGACAAATGAGCACATGAAAAGATAGTCAACATTACTAACCATTGTGGAAATGCAAAATATAACCACAGTGAGCGAGCATCACACACTTACATTAATGGCTAAAAATAAAAAATAGAACATCAAATGCAGATGAGGATGCGGAGAAACTAGATCACTCATACATTTCTGGTAGAAATATAAATAGTACAGTTACTCTGGAAAACATTTGGCCATTTCTTACAAAGCTGAGCATGTGTTCATCATACAGTCCAGCTATTGAACTCTTAGGCATTTATCCCAAAGCAATGGAAACTGATTTTTATAAAAAAAACCTTATACATAAATATCCCCAGTAGCTTTATTTGTAACAGGCAAAACTGGGAATGATCCAGATGCCCTTCAAAGGTGAATGGTTAAAAAAATTGTGGTACATCCATACCATGGAATATTACTTTGTAATTAAAAGGAATGAACTGTTCATATATACAGCAACTAGGATGAATCTCCTGGAAATTATGCTGATAGAACAAACAAAGCCAACCTCAAAGGGTCCCATATAGTATGGTTCTATTTATATTATATAACAGTTTTTGAAATGACAAAATTAGAGGAATGGATAGGAACAGTTGCCAGAGGTTAGGGACCGGAGTGGGGTGGGTGGGGTAGATGGATGTGTTTATAAATGGGCAGCAGGAGGGCCAAGCCCGGGTGGCTCAGTTGGATGGAGCATCATCCATGTACCAAAACGCTGTGGGTTCAATTTACAGTAGGGACGCACATTAGAGGTAACTGATTTATGTCTGTCTGTCTCTCTCTCTCTCTCTCCATTAATAAAAAAAAACATGTCCTTGGGTGAGGGTTTAAAAAAAAAGGGCAGCAGAAGGGATCCTTGTGGTGATGGATGTGTACTGCCTCTTGACTCTCATGGATGAAACACAAACATAAATATGTGATAATGTTGTGTAGAACTAAAAACACACATGCATACACACACACATGTACAAGTAAAACCGGAAAAATATGAATTCCACGGGTGTACTGTATCAATGTTTGATGTATATGATAATGTCATACTATATAGAGTATGCTACCATCTGGTAAAGCTTGGTTAAGGGTACACAGGATCTCTGTATTATTGCTTACAACTATATGAGAATTTATAATTATATCAAAATGAAAAGGTTAACTAAAAAATAAGTATCAAAGGATACTTTAAAAGCAGAAAATATCACAATAAAACAAATAAGCAACTTCAAATTAAGTGCTATACAATGGGGATGAAACTGTCAGAGCAAAGTTGAAGGTTGAGGAGTAACTTAGGTTTCTCTTCTTATTTACTCTTTGGCTCACTGATCCCTTTGGTAGGATTTTCTTTTTTAAAATATATTTTTATTGATTTCAGAGAGGAAGGGAGAGGGAGAGAGAGATAGAAACATCAATGATGAGAGATAATCATTGATTGCAGCCTCCTGCATGCCCCCACTGGGGATCGAGCCCACAACCTGGGCCTGTGCCCTGACCAGGAATCAAACCATGACTTCCTGGTTCATAGGTCGATGCTCAACCGGTGAGCCACACCAGCCAGAAGCTTTGGTTGAATTTTCTTTGGGCTGCTTCCAGGATCCTGCCATTTTGTTTCATAGGATCCTTAGAGCAGTGACCTGAGAGAAACTGATTATCCTCCTTTAGATATTTTCACTAAGTAGCTGAGACTCATTGTAGTTAAAGCTTTCATTCCCTCAGACTCTGAACCCTTACTGGACTAAATTTCACTCTGATCTGTCCTTCCAACTTGTTTTTTCCTTCAGTGAGATGGCTTCACCTTTCTCTCACTCAATGCTAAAATATATTCCTCATCATTCATGTCAATTTTCTAAATTTGATTAATTAATAACTTGAAAATATTAAGCTATCTGGGAAATTCAGTTGAAAACAAAAGGCTACCCTTCGGTGTAATGATCAAATCACTTCCAATTAATCCCCACATACACTTATTTGCAGGTTCAATGGCTAATTAAATTTATTTTTGTATCCAAACTATAAAAAATATTGGTCACTTGGCTTAAACCAAATAAATGATACAGAAAAAAAATGTAGAGTCGTTCGAATAAAGATAAAAGATCAAGATACAAATCCATAGTTGAATTCCACACAAAATTTAAAGTAGAGGATATTATTGAGCTATTCAATACATTAAATGTTAGTGTGGTATCATATGGATTTTACATAGAAGTGGCACATAAATGGACATTTCAGTAACTTTCTACAGAAAAGCAGATGAACGAAAGTCCTGAAAGCTGGTTAAAAAGATAGACTTTGACTTTCTTGGGTATAGGAGTATCAAGGTGATACTGCCATTGTAAGCTATTCTCTGTCTACTTATTTCTGCAATGCAGATGTTTTTCATTAGGTAGCTAAGTTTCAAGAGTATCCCATGCAAATCTTCCCTAATTCAGTATGCTGTAGTTAATATGAATATTTCAAATTATGGGGCATTCATATAAATTTGTCTTCCATATGCAGATATATGCTATAATATTTTCAGTTTAATTATACAAAGTAGAATATTTCTAGAATTTATTAGGGAAGGAAATATAGTGCTCTCTGAGGAGATTAATTATCCAAGAACAAGAAAGTACCATAATCTACTTTTCATTTGGGAATTCTTCATGTGACAATAGAGGCATTGATTTGGCTATTTTGGCATCCTGTAGTTGGGTTGTAAGAAATGCAACCAGCATCATTTTTTCAGTGGTAAACTATATGCTAAACTTTGTCCTGTTCACTATGTCTGTGTGTATGTATTGATGTGTGTGTATTATCTCAATTTGGTTCTTTTAAGAAATATTTTATTCCTTTATAAATATGACCACACAAATATATTATTTTACACAAGTGCATGAGTAAGATCTCATACATACCTCTCTCCTATTTTTCTTAGACAAGTTTTCTTTTCCATTTTG
>NW_006289235.1:1515228-1537894 GCF_000327345.1 Myotis davidii
TAATCTGACTTAAAAAAACTACTTTCATATTTTTCTCCCTATTCAAGTGATTATTATATTTTGAGTGTGCACATATGATATCACATGCACACAAATCTAAGGGGTTTTATACTGTACCCCCAAAATAGCACATTATTCAGATTCTATGGAACATTGCTTTTATCAAACAATAATCTCTCTTATTCATTTCTTTAAATGACTATATAATATTTCATAGTTTGGCTGTATCATAGAGTATTTTGCCAGTGCCCTGTTAGTGGACATTCAGTTTGTTTCTAGGGTTGTGATATTTATTTTATTTTTATTTGCCACTTTATAAAATGTTGGAGTGTACATCATGCATTATCCATCCTCAAATACTGATGCTTCCATTGTGATAATCACTATTTCCAGGAATGTATATACTAGATCAAAGGGGATATATATTTTTTGTTTTAGTAGGTATCTATACTAACAAAAGAGAAAGATGCAAATTGACCATACCTTCATGATGCCCACCAGCCAATCCGGATTGAGTATGCAAATTAACCCAACAAAGGTGGCAGTTTAATTTGCATATGCAGGCGCCAAGCAGCCGGGGGTGGGGTGGGACGCTTGCATTGTTGCCATGGCAACGATGCAGGTGTTCCACACCACCCCAGCTGCTCCAGGCCTCCAGGTAGCGTGGGAAGGCGGAAAAACAGCTCTGGGGCCTGGGCAAAGGCGAAAGGCAGCTCTGCCGGAACGAAGGTGGTGCCAGCAGCCAGCGGAAGGAAGGCCCATTCTTACACGAATCTTTGTGCATCGGGCCTCCAGTTTCTTTATAAAAAGGATTTAGCATTTAATATTTTATCCAGAAATGGGTTTTTCTTCTTTTATATTTTACCTATCTGATGAGTAAAAGGATATTACTTTGTTAACCTAATTGATTTCCACGATTCCTAGTACATTTGGAATATCTTTTTGTATGACTGATTATTACAATTTCATCTGTGAATCGTTGGTTAATATGCTTTGTTTATTACCTATAGGTTAGTTTTCTTTTCCTTCTTAATTTTAATAACTCTTGGCAACTATCAGCTCACATTTACTGAGTTACCATAGGCAAGATATGGTTATAATCGATTTCATATAGTTCAACATAATATAAATTTTGAATTTATATTCAAAAGTAAGATTGTCTTATACATGCAATATTTCATTTTGTGCTTATTGACTGCTGTTAGTAAGGTTATTCTAACATCACAAAAAGAATTACAAAGTTTGATCTTTTTATATACTCTTGAATAGCTTAAAATATGGGAATTATTTATTCTAGATAGATGGAGTTAAATTCATTTGTGAAGAATACTGGTATATTTTTCAGTGGTAGATCTCTAATAACTTACCAATGTTTTCTGGAGTAATTATTCTAGTTTAATTTTCTGCTATTCATACATCAATTTTAGTAATTTTCACTGTAGTAGGAAATTATCCATGTCCTGGATTTATTACAGAATTGCTTATAGTATTTTCTTAATTTCTTCTGTATCTGTGGTTTCACATCCTTCCTCATTACTAACCTTCTGTATTTTCCATTCTCATTTGCTTCATATTTTTTGCTGTGATGAAAAGAGGTTTATCTATTTTTGTTGACCTATTCAAAGTGCCAGCTTTTGAATGTATTCAGCCTATTTTTTAATTCTATTGTGAATTCACTATTCATTGTTGTTTTTAATAATCTCTTAAATATAGTTAATTATTTTATTTCTATCTTTAAAATAATTAAGGCTATAGAGTTCTCTCTGAATATAGCTTTCATTCTACCCACATCATCATAACACTAAAAGTGTGAGCTACTTACTAGTTTTTGTACATTTTACAAGAGGGAAATGGGGTCTCAAAGGTACAGGAAGCTTCCACAAGATTTAAAAGCAGGTCCAGATGTGAGGCAATTCCTTAATTAAATCTAAAAAATTCTTCAAGTATCTTAATAAGCTCTCTCTAAATTAACAAATATTGCACACCATCATGTAGACAAGAATATTAATACAATTAATATTCATTAAGAAGGGGGGTGGTATTCTGTCATGCTTGAAGGGGATTGTTCAAGCTCTTTACATGACTACTGAATGCTTCTCTTATTGACAGGGTAGCCTATTTTGATTCTAAATTCTCATATGCTTAAAATTGTTATGATGCCATATTTTTTTTACCATATAGCTATGAGTGATATATTTTTAAAAGTTATTACTAGCTACCCTCAAATAATTATTACCACACTACACAATGGCTTCTCTCTTTTCTTTTATATATATTTTTTATAATATATGCTCTGAAATTCTATCTTTCAAGGATTCTCAGTCTAATTTCTAAATAACTGTGAAAAGAGAAAACAAAAACTAGAATGTTAATACCTGTGTGAAATGAATAATTATGTCTGTCTAATAAGAAAAAAAATTATGTGACATATATATTAATAAATGGACTCAGTGTGAGAAAGAGAAAGTGTGTGTGTATGTCTGTGTATCAGTAGTGTGACAAGCACTAGATAGCAAGAAATTCAAGACTGAGGTCATTAAGGACAGCCAAAGTTATGTTTTTATGTTTTCAGAATGAAAGCATCTGATACCAAATGAATAGGTGTGAAAATTGATATTGTATGCGAAAATTAAATAGCTGCATTGAATTTTTGCAGAAACAAGTTCACCTACACATGAAGATTGGTTTTTGGAGTTCCTACAAAAAGGCCTAAGACTTTGTTCATGAAGTAATATTAGATTCCTGCTCAGAGTTTTATATTATTATTTGTGGAAGATGCTTTATTCAAAGGTGATTTTGGAATATAGAAAATTCTCACCATTTGCCTCGACATAATGGAAACTTATTGTGGCTCCAGCAGAATATTTCAGTGTGAACTCAGGAAAACATCCCTTGAGTAAGGATGAGCAGGATGCAAACATACACCTAGGAAACCTAATGAACTGGTTTTTGAATAGTCTATTGTTACTGATTTTATAGATGTGAGGACACAAATTGAACAAAATTCTGTTCCCACCCTAGTACTTAGACTAAAATATCTAATTTTGTACAAAAATATATATTTAGTAATTTATAATTAATACTAGAGGCCCAGTGAACAAAATTTGTGCACGGGGGGGGGGGTTCTCAGCCTAGCCCTGTGCCCTCCTACAGCCCGGGACCCCTCAGGTGATGTCCAACTGCCATCTCAGGGATTAAGCCTAAGCTGGCAGTCAGACATCCCTCTCACAGTCCAGAATCCGTCTCGCAGTCCAGGACCTCGGCTCACTGCTCCTTAGGACATCCATGGAGGCAGGAGAGGTTCCTGCCACCGCCACTGTGCTTGCCAGCTGCAAGCCCAGCTTCTGGCTGAGCAGCGCTCCCCCTGTGGGAGTGCACTGACAACTAGGGGACAGCTCCTGCATTGAGCGTCTGCCTCGTGGTGGTCAGTGTGCATCATAGCAACTGGTTGTCCCACCTGTTGTTCTGCTGTTTGGTCAATTTGCATATTAGGGTTTTATTATATAGGATATAAGTATTTCAGAAAGCACTGTTACTTACTGGTGTTCTGCCTCCTAAATGAACTTACTACTAGACTATGAAGAACAATTAATTCTCTTCCATTGCTTATTCAAGAGAGGAATGTTTGTTTTATCCCAGGTTTGGTTTGGTTTTGTTTGAAAAGAGACAATTTTCTTTTTATTGAGGTAAAATTAACATATACTTCAAATCTCTGTACAAGACAACTTTAAGTATATATTAGGTAGGGATTGACAAATGTATATGCTTGTGTAACAAACATTCATTCCAGTCTAGATAGAGCATTTCTAACATGCCAAAAAATTGTCTAGTTACCCATAAAAATACTATTCTTATTTCCCAGCTTTTTTCCTTTACTTTTTTTATTTTTCAATTACAGCTAGTCTTCAGTTTGCTATTCAGATTGATCTATAATTTAGTTTTAATTCCAGTTTGGCCTTGGGAGCATGTGAGTGTAACATCCACATACTCCACTGCCATCTTGGATCTTAGCATTTGCAGTTCTAATTTGAATGTTGTAGAAAGATATATCTCATTCAATAAGGAACCATTATCTTTCCAGTAAATGGTATTTACCACTTATTTCTTTTTAGACAACCACTGAGAATGACATTTCAAAGTGAAAACACTTCCCGTATCATTCAGCCAACTACAATTAGGTTAAGGATAGAAGGTTCCACACATTTGTTTCAGAGGATGTGGTTCTTCAGGATCACTTCAGATTTCAAAATCTATTATCCTAAGAAGGAATCACTTTTGTTTCTTAATATACAGAATATAATCTGAGAGCTGTTTAAATTAAAGAAGATATAGGGATAATGGTAAGCCAGCTTTCTACTCATCAGTCTTGGTATGTGAGTTTAAATAAATGAAAAATGATGCAAAGTAAATCTTATGAAATAACTTTATGTATAGAATGCCAATATTATGAAAGGAACCATAAGCATCATCTTCAAAAGCTTGTGTGGATTTCCTTAAGTAAAATTTTAAACAATAGCTAACAGGCAAATACCATGTGTGTAAATCTATTAATATAAAAGGCTAATAATCAAAGTGTCCTCTTGGGAGTTTGACCAAGAGACTGGGAGTTTGATTGCTCACTCACTCGCTATGATGTGTGCTAACCACCGGGGGGGCGGTGTGGAATGAAGGAAGGCCCTGACTGGCAGCCGCATCTGGGGGAAGGAAGACCCTGGCTGGCAGCTGGAAGGATGGCCCCAGGTGGTAGCCAGAAGGCCCCGATCAGCCCTGATCACCGGCCAGGCCTAAGGACCCTACCCATGCACAAATTTTGTGCACTGTGCCTCTAGTTTATTATATAAAAATCTGTCCTGATACTTTGGCCTCATGCAAATAATCTACCATCTATTTATTTGGTTCTTTCATACCCATACATTTCATTCTCATAAATGGTTTATAACTGAGTATTTCCTTCCAACATTCTAGACAAATAGGATTTTCTTTTGAAATGTAAGTACATTTTATAAAACATCTACCATCATGTAGTCAAGGTAAAGAGACTTATCAATATTGAAACAACACTCCTCAAGTATTTATGTAATCCTCCCAAATATAATGCATTTAAAAGATCAGAAATGCAGGAAAAGCAAAGCAGTTTTACTGCCCTGCAGCATGTGCTTTTATAACTGTGTTTAAGAAATATATAAATTTTTTAAGACTTTTGGGCATAAATCATACCGTTTTTTCCATTGAGAGATGTATATATTGAATCTTTTATTATTACATGATGAATAGTTCAATATATACAACTAACGGGTGGGTTGCATTCACCATTGTGGACCAGTTTTCCACTGGCAGGTTTTCTTTATTCCCTCTCAGATCCCCATATTACACAGATTTTTTTATTTTATGCAAATATAGATCTTTATATTGGAAATACCTTTTAAAAAATCACATTTTGACCTAGAATACATAAAAATACAGTTCTGGGTACTCACTATGAAGATATCATCCCTACCTTCAATGATTAACCTTTACATATTAAGTCATTCATTAAATATTTTTGACCATCCACCGTATACCACATATTAAGTGTTGAGTATAGACATAGACTAAAAAATGGGCTGTTTTACCCAATTGCTTACACTGGTGAAATAAGTTAAAATTTCTTTATATTTTGAATGTGCTTATGTTCATAATCACTTATCACAAGGTAATTCTTTTTAATGGAACTGTGTTTTTACTTGTTTATATACTGCCTCTTTAACAATAAAGATTTTTAAAATGTTAAGAAAATATAAACATTAAAGGGCTTAAAGAAAATTAAAACTAATATCAAAATATAAGTTTCAATGCAGTATTCTTATAGAACATAAAATACAGAATTAAACTTTTTGGTAAAGTAGTTCATAATTTAAGCAAAATTTCTTATGTGGGATATTATATACTAGAGGGCATCATTTGAGAAAATAGGCACTGTCCTCAATAATTTCACAACATAAAATAACATTAAAATTGTATACATTTTCAATATTGTATTAACTTAATTTTTTATAAATACAATTTTTATAAATATAAGAATATGTACAAAATCTTATACCTAGCAATATAGAATGCCATTTTAATGACAACAAGAACTCTATATAGCCACAGCTTTCTAATATTGAGCCATGTATAGTGATTTGAAGAACAAGAAACTTAGCACTAGCAAAACAAAAAAAAGAAATTAAGATATATGACTAACATAAATTATAATAAGAAAAAATAAATTATAATATGGTTTGTAGCCATATTATTGTTATCCCCCAAAATCTCCATGTGTACAAATTATAGGAAAATGGGTACCTCAATTTTAAGTAGAATATACAAGAAAAAACATACAATTTTCCCTTGATGCAAGAAATGCACTGGGGTTGGGGGAGGATAAACAATTCACCTTATGAAATTATTTTAAATTAGCACTAGCTTCATTTTTGAGAGTAATAATTCTAATGGGAATTTAAAGATTACATGATATGCTTGTGTATGTTTCTATTCCATAGAAGAATATTTTGAAGTAAGTACATTTAGTACTTATTTCTAATAAGTACTTATTTTCAACAAGTACATTTAGTACTTATTTATATTAGTACATTTCACAGTTACTGAAGTGGAACCAAAGTCATGGAATAATTTCACAAATATCCTACAATTAGGGAGTGACAGGATTAAAAGGATACACTTCTTTTGGGCATCCATGGAATTAGTATATATAAGGTACAGACATTACAGGCCTATTTTATGGATGACAATTTAGAGTAAGAAATAATATTTGTCTAACATAAATTCACTTCAAAATTGGGAATTTATATTAAAACACTAGATTTTGTGAGTAATAAATATAAACAGCTTATATTTGGTCAAAAATATTATAAAGTTCTGACATACTCCAAAATATGTATTATATAGCTTTAAGTTTCTGAATACTTAGAGGACACACAAAATACTAGTTTTCAAGAACACTATAGAATCCTCTTTATCTAAGATCATATGCCAAGAAGAGTGAATACTACATCATTTTTCAGATCAGTGAAATTTGACAACCATTCAATCTAATTCAATGACAATTTTCAATGATGAGATTAAGTTAATACTGGAACATAGCTGACATTTGAATTTTCACCCTAGGCTTTTTAACTACTCACTTTGGATTTGTGGTTGCAATAATGTATAACAATAATCTTATTTGCTTAGTGCAATCTCACATTATACATTGAAATTACTTGGTAAAATAATTGCCACTTTGTCATAGGCAATTGATGAGAGTGTTGTACTGAACATAATTATGAGATCTACACCTGTGTCAGCTAATATTAAATCAGTGAAGTCCTGGCATATGCTCAGGATATATTTCAACACTCAATAATGGTGGAGTACATTCCATGAATTCAAAAAGGGATTGAGTTCAGGTGATGGACACACAATAGATTAAAGATGTATACCTGAAACTTATATCATGTTATTATTAACCAGAGTCACCCCAGTAAATTTAATTTTAAAAAGACATTGAGATTCATAGAGTATAAACATGGAAATATTGCGAATCAAGATCAGCCAATGAGTAGAAGACAGATAACATAATGCATATGGAGGGCAGTTTAAAACATCACAGACAATTGACACAGAAAAAGAATTCGACAAAATCCAACATTCTTTCTTTGATAAAAACTCTCAGCAGAGTGGGAATAGAGAGATCATATCTCAACATAATAAAGGCCATATATAATAAACCAACAGCCTACATCACACTCAATGGACAAAAATTAAAACATTTTCCCCAAAGAACAGGAACAAGACAGGGATATATGCTTCCACCACTCTTAGTCAACATAGTACTGGAAGTCCTAGCCAGAGAAATGAGACAAGAAGAAAAAACAAAAACAAAAAAACATCCAAATTGGAAAGGGAGAAGAAAAATTGTCATTATTTTCAGAGGACATGATATTGTCCATAGAAAACCATAAAGACTCCACCAAAAAAAACTACTAGATTTAATAAATGAATTCAGCTATGTAGCAGGATACAAAATTAACACAGAGAAATCAATGGCATTTTTATATACCAATAATGAACTCTCACAAAGAGAAATTTTAAAAAATCTCATTTACCACTACAACAAGAAAATTAAGATATCTAGGAATAAACTTAACCAAGGAGGCAAAAGACCTGTACTCAGAAAACTATAGGACATTGAGAAAAAAGAGCTAGATGAAGAAATAAACAAGTGGAAGAATACACTCTGTTCATGGATTGGTGGAATCAACATCATTAAAATGTCCATACTACCAAAAGCGATCTATAGGTTCAATGCAAATCCTATTAAAATACCAACACCATATTTCACAGATCAGGAACAAACACTCCAAAAATTTACATGGAACAGAAAAGACCCCGAATAGCTGCAGCAATCTTGAGTAACAAGAACAAAGTTGGAGGAATTACAATGCCAGATTTTCAAGTTATACTACAAAGCTACTGTAATCAAAATAGCCTGGTGGTACTGACATAAGAACAGGTATATACTTCAATGGAACAGAACAGAGACCCCAGAAATTGATCTAAGCCTTTATGCTCAATTAATATTTGACAAAGGCGGCAAGAGCATACAATGGAGTCAAGATAGTCTCTTCATGAATGGTGTCGGGAAAACTAGACAGGTACATGCAAAACAAATGAAAATAGACCACCAACTTACACCATACACAAGAATTAACTCCAAATGGATAAAAGACTTAAATGTAAGTCATGAAACCATAAAAATCTTAGCAGAAACCATAGGCAGCAAAATCTCAGATATCTTTCATGGCAATATGTTTACCAATAAATCTCCTAGGGCAAAGGAAACTAAGGAGAAAAGAAACAAATGGGACTACATCAAAATAAAAAGTTTCTGCAGAACAAAATAAAACATCAAAAAAGTGAAAAGAGACCCCACTGTGTGGGAGAACATATTTGCCAATGATACATCAGATAAAGGGTTAGTTTCCAAATATATGAGGAACTCCTACAGCTTAACAAAAGGAAGACAATCCAGTTAAAAAATGTACAAAGGGCCTAAATTGACACTTCTCCACACTGGATTCCACTTTTAACACATGCTACCTCTTACGTTAGGGCTATCCCAGAGTTCTGATTGAAAAGTATACTCTGGTGCAGCCATTATGGAAAATAGTATGGAGTTTCCTCAAAAAGTTAAATATGGAACTTCCGTGTGACCTAGTGATCCCACTTCTAGGAATAATAGTACAATCTAAGAACCCGAAGCATCAATCAGAAAGAATATATGCACCCCCATGTTCATAGCAGCACAATTTATAATAGCTAAGCTCTGGAAACAGCCCAAGTGCCCATCAGTATATGACTGGATAAACAAGCGGTGGTACATTTATCCCATGGAATACTATGCAACAGGAAAAAAGAATATCTTACACTTTGAGATAGCATGGAGGGACCTAGAGAATATCATGCTAAATGAAATAAGTCAGTCAGAGAAAGACAAGTATCACAGGATCGCACTCCAATGTGGAATCTAAGTAACAAAATAAACTGATGAACGGAGTGGATCCAGAGACATGGAAGCATGGAACAGAGTATGGAATCTCAAAGGGAAGGTGGGTGGTAGTTAACTAACGACCTTGTGTGCATATGTGCATAATGATGGACACAGACAATATGGTGCTGAAGGCCTGGAGTGGTGATTGAGGGGATAAGGGCTGCTGGAGGAGGTTAATGGGGGAAAATATTACATATGTAATACTTTCAACAATAAAGAATTATTTAAATAACTATATAAATAAAATGCAATAATGAATCATGAAAAAATAAACAATTTTAAATGACTCAGTAAATATTTCTTTTGATTTGAGAGAAGATGGGCTTAAAAACCCATATTACTGAATTCAGAATGCCTGGTGAAAGAGACTACTCACAAACAAGGGTGGAGAAGGGCAAAGAATGATAGAATGGCAATATGAGAGATGTTTACATGTTTTCTGCGATTTGCTCTATAAACTTCAACCAGTCACAAATAAATGGAAGCCGTAGATACTGTCCCCACCCACATATCTCAAAATAGGGTATTTTGAATTAAAGTTTCTTAAGAAACTACCCGTTTAAGAATAAAAACCCTGACCTGTCTGTCCCCTGAAAGCAGATGTGATGCCCTCCCTGCTTGTGAGGGCTGAGAGACCACCTTATTGCAATAGTTAAAAAAAATGCAGAGTGGGAAGCTTATATAAACAAGCCTTGTAACTTACTACTCAAGCCCAAACTTTATTTAGATTCACCAAGGAATACCCAAACTCGGCTTAAATTCCTTTATGATGAGCACTGATTTTCTCCGTCCTGTCAATTTCTCCCAAATTTAACATTGTTATGTTCCATTTGTGTGTGTGCTTTGTTTTGTTGTTGTTTTTTTCTAAAAAGCATAAAAAGGTGAAAGGTGCCTGGTTTGATTATTTATTTGAGCCTCATTTTAAAATCTGAGCATTATATTATGGTTCTCCCATGTACACATATTAAATTGTTGTATCTCCTGTTAATCTAGTCTTGTATCTATTTTATTATTTATTATCAGTACAGTCATAAGAACCAAAGAAGGATAGAGGGGAATTCTTCCCCTCAGCAATACAATTTATCGTGGCCTGGTGTGTAGAGAAGCATAACCACTTGGTAGAGACATTCATCCCTTGTCACAGAATTCTGTACTGCCTTCTTTATTTGCTTTTTGAAATCACAGCCACCTTTATTATACATGAGCTTTGCTCTCAGCAAGTATTATAATAAAGGTATCGCTGCACTTAAAAGTACTTTCTTCTCAATGAGTGGTTTTCAAAAATAAATTATTGATAGCAGGGAAAACTTCATGCTCAAAAAGCCAGCACAGAGAATGCAAATCAGAACATAAATGTGGTGTCAGCATTACAGAGCTAAACTGTGAATAGCATGTGAGTAGGATAGCAAGTTAGAAGTCAGGATAGAGGAAATTGAGGCAAAGGGTCGAATTAGTAGGTTGCTAGTTTATAACCAGAGAGTGTGTTGCAGAGGTGTAGGCTAAAGTAGAGGAGACCCTATGAAGGAAGAAGTCAAAATGAACTTTATCTAAGAAACTACCACAAAGTAGTCTTTCAAAAGGTAGAGTAGTCTTTAGCAGCAGGTAGAGCTAATCTTTTCAAGTGATTTTAAAAGTTAGGTTTGTGGATAGATTTGCAGAATTGGGAGGCTCCTCATTACATTGGTTCCATTATACTCAGAAGCTTTTCTGGAAGGTTTTACCTTTTACAATAATTTAAGTTGTCTTGGTTACTAATTTTAGATACTCTATATTCCATTGTGTTAATTTTTATAATTTATTATTTTGCATAGACTATAATATGATTTCATTGATATTTTATAATCAACATATAGTTCAGTGTAGATTCCATTTTTGCTTTCTATAGCTCTTGTGCTTATGCTTAATATTTTCTTTCTGTGTTTAAATTGCATATATTTGCTTTTCTCCTCTTTTTCCTGAATCAATTTATAAGAGATTAGTCTATTTTATTACTTTATTACAAATAGCTAGCTTTTAAATTTAGTGTCTCTTCTTTCTAACTCATTTATTTCTTCATTTATCTTTTATTTCCTACTTTCCTCAGAGCATTTTTTATTTTCGTAACATTTATGGTTGAAAGCTTGAATTAATTTACCTTTTGTAAAAATGAAGACAAAAGCAAAGACAAAAATTGAACCTCTAGGGAAAACCTGGACCATTTCATATGGGTTTTCTCATGGAATAGTTTTTCCTCCACAAATTTAGGTTTGTAGTCTTGACTTCTATACAACATATTCTAAATTAATCAAATTGAATTTTTAAAAGTGTTATTAACTTATAGTTATAATATTAAATCAAAGAGTACACACTTTAAAATTTCTTTTTGTGTATTTAATGACATTTTTGTTGCATCCTAATATATTATCCATTTTTTGTTTGTACATATGGCAGAACAATAGATGAATGGATACAAAGACTAAGGTATCAGTTTTCTACAAACTCTGAGCAGAGCAGGCCATGATTTGAGAGTAACTGCATTTTTTAGATACTTATAATTGCAACTGCTGTCCAGTTGCCCCTGCACAAGGTTAGAATTTTCATCAGTTAAGACAGCAGCTCTCTTTCCTCTTGTCTCTTTAGGTTTAGCAGTGGTAAAGGCTATTAACTCATGCTAGTCCCTGGGTGCTTTACCATTCATTGTCATTCTTTTAATTCTGCCCACATTTTTAAAGATATTCCTTTCATACAGTACCTTCAACTTTGTCTTTGTATAAACCATCTATTTCATACCAGGACTGTTAATGGTACACTTGGCTTCATGAGATGAGTTGGGTTGGGATGGTGACTGTATCAGTGGATACTTCAATGGACTAAAGATTAAAGACTTTTCCTGCCTGAAAGTCACCAATTAGGTCCACTCATTTATCACCATTCCCTAGTGTGATTCTCACGAATGGAAAAGACAGAATTTTCTGAATGCCTGTTTGAGAGCTCAGATTTGGATTTGGTTCATTTAAATTAAATTATAAACTACTAGAGGCCCTTTTGTATTTATATATTCACTTAACACTCATCTTTTAAAATTGCCACATAAATCCTGTTTGGAATTTGATCAACATGAGTTAAATCTATAGATCAATTTAGGAAGAAACAATACCTTCATAATATTGTGTATATCAGGTTTCTCCTGTGATTTTTCCCTATAGTTTTTTAATTTTAAGTATTACAGAATGAGGAAAAAAATCCCATAGGAAAAAATGAGCAAAAAACTTTTAACAAAAGAGGATATTCAAAAGTTCAAGAATAATATAAAAAATTTTCAACCTGAGTAGTAATTGGGGAACTTTAAATTAAAACCAATGAGATACTAATACAAACACCAAAAATACCTTAAATTAGAAAGTCTAATAATGCCAATGCAAAGATATGGGATCACTTGAACACTCACTATTAACTGGTTGAAATGTAATTCATTGAAAATAGTTTGGCATTATATATTAAATGTGAAGGTGTAAAATTATTATAACCCAACAATTTTATTCTCAGGCATATAACTAACAGAAATACATTTCTATGTTTGACAAGTCTGCCTGCCTATCTATCTATCTATCTATGAGAATATTCATAGAAGCTTAATTTTAATAGCCCAAACTAGAATCAGAAACATCTGTAATATTGTCAACAATATAAATAAATACATAAATAAATAAATACATAAATAAAATAAATCCTATATAATAAAAGCCTAATATGCTAAGTGTCAGGTCATCCATTCAACCAATCAAAGCATAATATGCTACTGATATGCTCAGGCTGCTCAACCACTTGCTATGACATGCACCGACCAACAGGGGGCAGACAATCAGCCCGTCAACCAGTCGCTATGATATGCACTGACCACCTGAGGGCAGACAGTTGACCAGTTGACCAGTCGCTATGATGTGCACTGACCACCAGGGGGCAGATGCTCTGACTGGTAGGTTAGCTTGCTGCTGGAGTCTGGCCGATCAGAACTGAGCAAGATGGGCCGGACAAGCCCTGGAGCCCTCCTGCCATCCCTCCCGGCTGGCCAACCTCCCACATCCCTCCCTGGCCCCAATGGTGCACTGGTGGGGTTTCTCAGCCTGGCCTGAGACCCCTCAGGTAATGTCTGCCTGCCAGCTTAGGTCCGGGACCTGTTGCTCGCTGCTTCTTACTGCTCAGCTCGCTGCACTTTAGCTCCCACCACTGCCACTACACTCGCCAGTTGTGAGCCTGGCTTCTAGCTGAGCGGTGCTCCCCCTGTGGGAGTGCACTGACCACCAGGGGGCAGCTCATGCATTGAGTGTCTGCCGCCTGGTGGTCAGTGCATGTCATAGTGAATGGTAGTTCCGCTGGTCATTCCACTGTTCAGTTGATTTGCATATTAGGCTTTTATTATATAGGATTGTTTTTCTTGTCAATCTTTATGGGGTAAGCTGTTTATACATAATGCACACCTATTTTATAAAATCATCTATTCTTTGTAGGGTCAATAATTAGTAATTGCTCTTAAATCTACATGTACGTAGATTTACGTGTGTATATATACACATATATAGTTTCTAACAATGTGATGTCATCTTTGGGCCCCCCAGCAGAAAGCACCATGACTGAGAAGGGTGCCCACATAACATCCGGCTGTGAAAAGCAGCGGTTTCCTGTCTGCCAGGGAGAGATAGCTGGAAATTCAGGCACCCTCTTAAAGAGTCAACACGCAAAATTCACTGTGGAGCTACCCACCTTGTGCTCTGGCAGAGGGAGAGCAGAGTGGACTGGAGCTGTGTGAGCAGAAGCCAGGACTGGGGATTTGGGGGTTAGAGCTTAGAAGGCAGACACTCTCAGTTTCCTGTGCTGAGTCATTCCCTCACCCAGCTGAGGACATTTTTCCCACACAGACATTTGCCTTGCCTGGGGTGGGGGGGGAGACTATTGGAAAACACCTTGCTCTGAGACTTAAAATAACAATTAGCCTCCATGCAGAAGCAATGGCCTGCCCTGATGAAAAAACTCTCCCCATACCTGAGGATGATTGCCTGGGGACAATTCAAGTCAAAATCCTATCAGTCTATAGGCAGAGGGAGTCTCTGGAGGCTTTGAGTCTTTGCCTGATCTACTTAGTCAGAAACAGCATTTGACAATGTCCTGAACTAGAGATTGAGAGGCGTAGAGGATCTACCCAATACATATTCACAAACCCAAACAGACAGCCAAAATAAGGAGACAAAGATACAACACCCAAATGAAAGAATAAGAGAATTCTCCAGAACAAGAGATAAATGAAGCAGAGATAAGAAATTTATCTGAAACAGAGTTCAGAGTAATAATGGTAAAGATGATCAACAGCATAAAAAAGATATAGTAAAAATGAAAAAAGAACAGTTGGAAATAAAGAATGACATAACACAAATAAAGAACATATCAGAACAAATACACAGCAGATTAGGGGAAGCTGAGCATCAAATCAGTGAATTAAAAGACAGAGTAGAAAAAAATCACTCAGAGAATCAAAAAGAAAAAAAAGCAATTAAAAAACGGGAGGACAGCTTAAGAGAGCTATTGGACAATGTGAAATGTAACACTATTTGAATGGCAGGTGTGTCCGAAGAGGCAGAAAGGGAGAAAGAGATAGAGATCGTGTTTGAAGAAATAATGGCAGAAAACTACCCTAATCTGGTAAAGAAAAAAGTCAAACAAGTTCAGAAGACACAGAGAACCCCAACCAAGAAGAACAAAAAAAGAACCATGCCCAGACACATCATAATTAAAATGCCAAAAATTAAAGACAAAGAGAGAATCTTAAAGGCAGCAAGAGAAAAGAAAACTGTTACCTACAAAAGAGCTCCCATAAGGCTCACACCTGATTTCTCATCAGTACTCTACAGGCCAGAAAGGAATGGCATGAAGTACTCAAGGTAATGGAAAGCAAGGATCTGAAACCAAGATTACCATATCCAGCAAGGCTATCATTCAAAACAGACGGTCAAATAAAGAGCTTCCCATACAAAAAAAAAACAAAAATAAACAAACAAAAAACACCACCAACAACAACAAAAACGCTAAAGGAGTACAACAAATATCATGTTAAACGAAAAAAGTCTGAAAAAGGTTAGGAACCATATTATTTCACTCATGAGTGGAAGATAAAACTGAAAGTAACAATTGAACAAACAAGAACAAAAACTCATAGACACAAACAACAGTATGGCGGTTACCAGAGAAACAGGGGGTATTTGGGAGGTAAAGGTCAAATATTTGCTGACAGAAGATTATTTGACTTTGGGTGGTAGGCACTCAATGCAATACACAGATCATGTATCATAGAGATATATACTTGAAACCTATATAACCCTATTAACCAATGTCACCCAATAAATTTAATACAATATTAAATGAACTACATCAAAATGAAGAACTTCTCTTTATCAAAAGACACATCTGAGTGAGTAAAAATGTAACCCACAGAGACAATACATGAAACAAATTACTCATATCTAGAATATAGAAATAACTTATAATTTTGATGAAGTTCAAGTTAACTTTTCTCTTTTTGAATCATAACATTGGTTATACATCTAAGAATATTTGGTATCCCAAAGTCACAGAGATTTTCTTTTGCGGTTTCTCTTGTTTTGTTGCCAGGATTTCTTTTGTTCTGATATTGAAAACTGTCAAATTAATAATTATAACATATATAGGTAACCTACAAATTCATAATCAATAATCAGTATGTGAAAAAACAAGATGCTTATTAAATAATCTATGTCTATATTAATTCACTATTTTTAGGAGATCTAACAAACTATTTTTTAATGTGACATTTTATTGGTGAGATCGCTATAAAGTAGAGTGAATCTGATACTGTAATTCTTTGAATTTTCTGCTGTTTCCTTTGATTATATATTTTGTAAATAAATATGGGGAATTGATCTAAAAAGATCAATTGATCTAAAAAGATTTTTGTGTATAAATTACAAATATCTTTAAACCATTTTTTAAATTTACATGAAATTGATTTTTCAAAAGGTTCTATTGGACTAGTAATGAGGCAAACATTCTATTCTATTCTGTCTGCAAAAAATTTAAAAATATAGTTAATCACTTTATAAAATAATTAAAATATTTAATATTTCTATAATTTTCATAGGCTAAATATGAGAACCCTAAATTCAGAAAATCAACTAATGCTGCATAGCCTTCACTTCCATTTCCCATATGTTGTTCTCTGTGTGCCACATAAACTGAACAACGTTTGGGTGTGTATACATCATTAAAAATCTATCACTGATTATGGTTATTTTAAGAGTATGTGACCAATTTATTTGGATTTATCCTTGAAAGAGAGCTATAATGTAATTAGGAAGTTATTCAAAGTGCCTTATAAATGGTTGATTAGAAAGATTGTAGGAAGTTAGTAAGAAAGGAGACTGCCTCTGCCTTAACTGATTTGGCTCAGTGGATAGAACTTCGGCCCATGGACTGAAGGGTCCCAGGTTCGAGTTTGGTCAAGAGCACATAACTTGGTTGCAGGTTCCCTGGCCCTGATCGGGGTGCGTGCAAAAGGCAACCAATTAATTTGTCTCTCTCACTACGATGTTTCTGTCTATTCCTCTCCCTTCCACTCTCTAAAAAAATCAATGGAAAATAGCCTCAGGTGAGGATTAACAAAACAAAACAAAAAACAAACAAAAAAAGGAGACTGCTTCCAATGCCCTGATAGAAGGGAGGAATCTCAAATTCACTCTGCAGAAACAAAAACTCCTATAATCTCCACACTTATTTGTTGACCTTCTTATAAAAAACAAATTTGCAGTTCTTACCATGAGTTGAAACAGTGATTTTTCTGTGTAATGTTCATACTTGGTTGTGGTGTTAAGTATTGGCTGAATTCAAACAAACTTTATCATCATCATGTTTGAATACACTTAATACTTATAAAAAATAATAGTCAGTCTAGTAAAAGCCATTTGTTGCACAGAACACTGCTAAGAGGAACTGAGTTCACCACAGGACTTATTTTGTCCACCAAACATAACTGCATTCAGTAAAATTAGAAAACAACATTTAGTTGTGTCAGGTCTAGGTCACGCCTTCCCCTGCCCTCTGTGGCTGCAGGCATTGACTTCCTGAATTATATTGGCCACAAGCACAAGTACATGAACTACAACATGTGATCTTAATAATAACTGCTTTGATTTATAAGAGAACTTGAGATGCTTTCTCTGAATTTGGGGCCCAAGCCCTCAGTCAAATTTTAAGCCTTCTGTCTCATGGTGTCCAGACTCTGTCCAGGTCTCCACTTACATTATTTTTCTGCAAGACCCGCAGCGCCTTGTTGACATTGTTCAGGGCATGAACTCTTGTGGATCCTTTTTCTTTTGGCTGAAAACAAAATGAAACCATGTTACTCCCCAGAAGAGAAACTGAACAATTTATACATCTCTTGACTAACTTTGACTATTTTGAATGAATACAGGCTGTGAGGGATTAATATAATGAATTTCAGTGCTTTGGGCTAATTGTACTTGTCATAGGACTTTCTTAACATGAATCAATCATTCCTCAAGAAAAATGATAGCATTTCTTCTTCTTCACAAAAGATATATTTGGTTAAAATCTCTCCATCATTCTATAGCCCATTTGGGGATTACTGTATGACCACCAATAGAAACATCAGCATGCATTAGGACGTTTGCTAGTAAAATAGATAAGTGAGTTAATTTTCATACTTTTTAAGAAAGTTTAAAAGAGGTGTAGGCCTAGCAAAATTATATAATATGGCATAAATTTAAAGAAAATGATTTCTGTGACTATAATCTTAATTATCTTAGTCACTAAAGCTCAAACCTCAATCACCTTTAGTTTTCTAACCCTCACTCTCAATCCCAAAAGTCGTATCATGTCTGGTAATTTTTAAACTAACATTTGCATAGTTCATCACAATATATCGATGAATTTACTTATTCAGCTGTGGAGCTTTAGAAATTTTACTGCTATGGTGTCTGCCGTATTTACTCCTAAAATGAGATCTACCCACTTAAACATTTAAGTGCATAATAAAGTATTTTTGACTATAGGCACAATGTTCTGCAGCAGACCTCTAGAACTTATTCATCTTGCATAACTAAAACTTTATACCTGTTTAACAGCAGCTCCCATTTTCTATATCTCATGTTAAATGGTATCACAATAAAATCAATTAAATTTAAAAGGTTATTATACTTAAAAGCCATTATAAAAATACATTCAAGCCTCGACAGTGTTGCTCAGTGGTTGAGTGTCAACACATGAACCAAGAGGTCAGGGCACATGCCTGGGTTGCAGGCTCAATCCCCAGTAGGGGGTGTGTAGGACACAGCCAATTGATGATGTTTCTCTCTCATCGATGTTTCTATCTCTCTATCCCTCTTCCTTCCTCTCTATATAAAAGTCAATAAAAACATACATTCAATAACAAAGATACCAAACATTGAAAGTGGATATCTATTTTTTTTATTGACTTTTTTACAGAGAGGAAGGGAGAGAGATAGAGAGTTAGAAACATCGATGAGAGAGAAACATCAATCAGCTGCCTCCTGCACACCTCCTACTGGGGATGTGCCCGCAACCCAGGTACATGCCCTTGACCGGAATCAAACCTGGGACCCTTCAGTACACAGGCCGACGCTCTATCCACTGAGCCAAACCAGTTTCGGCATGAATATCTATTAATTGACATAAATTATGTTACTGAAAATTTCACTTTCTTTTTCTCCATATGATAGACTATGTCAAAATGAAAATAATATTGTGAGATTGTTTTATTCAGAAATAGTTTCTGTATTGCTAGTTAATTCAGTAATTGGTAAATTAATGAATTTTACTAGCTCTCATAAAATTATGATGAGTTTGTTTGTGATAAGAAATCCTCCTAAGGCCAATGTGAACTTTCTTATAAATAAGTCACATACCAGTTTTTGATTCGTGAGGCCTTCTAGAAGGTCCAGGAGGCGACTCCCATCCTGCAGGTCACTGAAGAGGTTTTCTATGTGCTGCTTCCCAAACTGAAATATGAAATACACCCAATTAAGCAAAACATGCTTCCAGTGACCTATTTCAATGATTATGCCTCTGAAAATTTTAAGCTATGTGTAAAAATATTTAATATATCTAATTCTTAATCTGTCAATGATGATAGGTGAAAAGAGAACCTCCAAGTAAAAAACAAAAAGCAATATATCATCATTACACTAAATCTACATATATATAAAAGCCTAAGTGACCAGCTGATCGGCTGGTAGCTATGACACACACTGACCACCAGGGGGAAGACGCTCAATGCAGGAGCAGAAACCACAGGCATGGAAACATGGAACAGACTGATGAATCTCAGAGGGAAGGGGCATGGTGGGAAGAGATTAACCAAAGATCTTATATGCATACTAGAGGCCTGGTGCATGGATTCGTGCACCAGTGGGGTTCCTTGGCCTGGCCTGCAGGGATCGGGCCAAAACCAGCTCTCCGACATCACCCGAGGGGTCCCAGATTGTAAGAGGGCGCAGGCCAGGCTGAGGGACCCCACTGGTGCATGAATCCGTGCATCAGGCCTCTAGTTATTTAATAACAAGAGTTGGAGATCTGTAGCTGAAATGATCTAATTAACTCCACTTTTTCAGTGGTGATTCTATGAAGAAGAGAAAAAATTTTAAAGATAGAGGCAGATGGGCTTTGGCAGGGAAGGAAATGTGCAAAGAAACAAAGACCACATATAATGCCCTTGCAGATATATACAATTTAACTGTTTTATTTACTTGGAAACATAATACTTAATTTTAGAGGGTTTACCATCCTTCACCCATAAAACAAGCTTTCTCTGTATATACATTTTATGTGCTACCTCAGAATGATCCATTCTCATATTAGCTCAAATTTTTTTTCAGACTTTCATGCTTTTATTTATTTATTTTAATTGTTTTATTGCTTAAAGTATTACAAAGAATATTATATATGTCTCCTTTTTTTTCTCTCCTTGACCCTCCCCTAGCCTCCCATGCCCCCCAGTGTCTTGTGTCCATTGGTTATGCTCATATGCATGCATACAAGTCCTTCGTTTGTCTCTTCCCCCCCCCTCACCCCCCCAACCCTCCCCAGCTTTCCCACTGTAGTTTGACAGTCTGTTCGATGTTGCTCTGCCTCTGTATCTATTTTTGCTCATCAGTTTATAATGGTCTTAATTATCCATAAATGAGTGAGATCATGTGGTATTTTTCTTTCATTGACTGGTTTATTTTACTTAGCATAGACAGCTCAAATTTAAAAAAATATATATTTTATTTAAATTGAGTTGAAATAGGCCAGTGAAACTTTTCTTTATCTATTTTTTTCCAGTTCTTTTACTTGGGAATTATTCTGAGGAAAATAATAGACACTAACAACATCTAACATTTTTGGAGTAACTACTTGTGAGAAACACTCCACTAAATGATTGGATCTTATAATCTTTGTGACACTTCTATGAGGTTAGCATTAATCTACTCATCTCACAGATGAGACAAAGAGGTTAAACATGCGGCCCCTTGTCACAAAACCAGAAGGTGGTAAAAGCCAAAATTTTAGCCCCGATCTGACTAACTCCTGGGGTCTTTGTTCTTTCTATTTTATATTGCTGCTTCCTTGGCCTTTTGTCCTTCCATTTGATTATCTTTCTAATATTTTATTTCTTCTGCCATGCCTTCAGATATTTTCTTTTTCCATTTTAAAGCCCATAATCCTTCTACATGAAATCATTCACCCAAGTTATCTAGAAAGCCCTAATTTATTGGTGACAGATATTTATTGAGCACCAATAAACCTGAGCTACATGCTGGAGCACATGCTAGTAAATCAGACGGACATGACCCCAGCCCTTGTGGACTTTGAGACCAGCAGGGAAAACAAATAATCCTAAAAGGTAGTACTAAACAGAAGCAGTAAAAGGGACCCAGGAGCACTTAACTATGGGAACTCCCATAGTCTGGGTGATAAGGAGATACATTCCACAAATGTCAGGTGATGGGTCTAACATTAGCCTTTGGGTGACTGGGCTGTTCTTATCCACTCCTTCAATCACATACAAACATTGAATTTCACACAGCTCAAGAAAATCAAGAAGAGCCCTGGTTTCCAGGCCAAAACTCCCAAGATTGAAGACATAGGATTCAGGCTGTCCCTACAGCCAGGTAGTCATATCAATGACAACGTGGGTCAATGCCTCCATGTTTCACTTAATGAGAATACTGACCCCTGCAAAAGTCTACCAGCCCCTCTATGTCCATCTTTCAGAATTGAGCTATGCATGTGCTTTGACAAAGATAACTACAAGTATCTTTTGAAAATCTACTCAAATAGTTCTGCTTAGAACTCCACAGCAAAAGAAAACATTAACATGCTTGACTTTTTTTAAGGCACCTTAACCACATATAATGAACAAGTAAATCTTAAAACAATAGTGCCACTTTTATGAAACTTCAATGAAAGATTTTTACTTATAATTAATGAAAATGAACATACAGTTTATAATAATTCTGTCAAGAGCCTCATATATACCCTGGAATAACTTGGTATTTGGGGAGTAATATTAAGGTTTTATTTTCAAACTAGGGGCCTGGTGCACGAAATTCGTGCACTGGATGGGGGTGAGGGGGAGTGTCCCTCAGCCCAGCCTGCCCCCTCTCACATACTGGGAGCCCTCAGGCGTTGACCCCCATCACCCTCCAATCGCAGGATCAGCCCCTTGCCCAGGCCTGACGCCTCTGGCCCAGGATTCAGGCCTGGGCAGGGGACCCCCATCTCCCTCTGATCGCTTGCTCCACCCCCCCACCCAAGCCTGACGCCTCTGACCCAGGCTTCAGGCCTGGGCAAGGGGACCATCATATCCCCCCAATCCCCGGCTCCGCCCCCCACCCAGGCCTGATGCCTCAGCCAGAGGAGTTGACCCTCATCACCCTCTGATCACCAATCACCAGATCGGCCCCTTGACCAGGCCTGAGGCCTCCGGCAGAGGTGTCAGGCCTGGGCAGGGGACTCCCAGCTCTCTGCGGTTGCAGGCTCCGCCCCTGCCCAGGCCTAACGCCTCTGGCC
>NW_006289235.1:1538277-1539088 GCF_000327345.1 Myotis davidii
TCCCTGCATTGTGCCTACATATGCAAATTAACCGCCATTTTGTTGTCAGTTAACTGCCATCTGAGTTGGCAGTTAATTTGCATATAGCCCTGATTGGCCAATGAAAAGGGTATCGTCGTACGCCAATTACCATTTTTCTCTTTTATTATATAGGATTGTTTGAAATTCTACAATGCCTTGAAAATATTGTGTGTGTGTTTATTATTTTTAGGAGCAAAATTTTACAGATGCATTTGAGCAGTGTGGGGCTTCTAAACTTACCAACAAAAATAATATTGCACACTGAAATGTGTCAAGTTTACAAGAAAATAAAGTATAGGTACCTGACAGAGATACTTATTCTTATGAAAAATATATGTATAGATAGATAGAAAAATAGATACCGTATTTGCCGGCGTATAAGACGACTGGGCGTATAAGACGACCCCCTAACATTTCCACTCAAAATACAGAGTTTGTTATATACTCACCGTATAAGACTACCCCCTCTTCCGCACACCTTCCACACACCAAATAAAAGGTAAAACAATATCAGATTTGATTTTAACATTTTAATTTATATTCAAATGCTTATGACATGCAGGAAAACTGTCACAAGGCTGTATGTAATCAAACATATACATAAAACAGTGCAAGTTTATTACCGGTAAACATACCGGTAATTCACTAAAGAAAACACACTCTATAGACTGGTACCGTAGATGCTTCTCAGGAACACAGGCAAGCAGCCCACAACCTAGAGGGACTGTCAATGATAGAAGTAAGATAACAAATAGAGGTAGAGAGCAAGTGCCGGGCAAGTCCCTAGCAA
>NW_006289235.1:1540330-1552197 GCF_000327345.1 Myotis davidii
CGTGAGGTGGAATGAAGTGGGCGGGCATCGGGAGGCCACTATGGCACGTGGCAAGCACTATGGGCAGTCTATCTGAAGTGTACCTAGCGTATAAGACGACCCCCCACTTGGAGGCATAATTTTCAGGGCCAAAAAATCGTCTTATACGCCGGCAAATACGGTAGCTAGATAGATGATAGCTAGCTAGCTAGATAGATGATAGCTAGCTAGCTAGCTAGATAGACAGATAGATAGATAGATAAATAGATAAAGCCTGACAAACCAGAAAGGATGTGGGTGGGGAAATGGCCATTCAAGGAGAAAAGCAGAAATAAGGAAGGAGATAAATCTTGGGATACAAAATAAAGCATGATCCTCTAGCATCCAAGACTTGAGGGCTAGACAGCTTATGCTTTCGGACAAGGAATCTAGACAAAGGTCAACAAGGCAAACAGGATCTTGCTTTGATCTAAACTTATACAAACAGACCAGGGTATTTTATAATTCTCCCTTTGAAATCGCAACCAAACAAAATGGAGAGGGATTGAAGGATTGTAGGCCAGTCAGAGGCCTCTAGGCACAACTAGTTGGGGCACCTAAAAAGCAGTGAGGTGACAAGAGAAAAAGAAAGTTCCTGGTATCATAGGTAACTTTCAAAACTCACAGAATCAATGATATATTAAAGTATCACAACTGAAATCAAATTTCTATTTGTTATATCCACCACAGTCTCTAATAGAGTGCTTCTCAGAATGTTCCCCCCAAGCATCCTTCCAGCAGATGAGACTGAATGAATTCACCTTGGAGTCTGGCAATAAAACTTATACAGTGACTACAGGTTCAAATTTTCTATGAAAGCATATGTTTTCTGTTAAGTATTCGTGGAGATTTTGCCTTCTTCTCTTAATGCACATTTGTTTTTACTTTAAAGCAATTTCAAGCACTTTGAGTGAAATTTGCCCACCTGTGGTCTAACTGAAATTAAAGTGATGCTCAATGATTTGTACAAAATTTAGCTTGTAACTTCATGGACTTTCAGGTGCTCAATCTTATTCTTCCTATAGAATGCATATCCTAGGAAAAGCGAACATCTCATTTTTCATGGATGGATTTCATTTCTTTTTCTGGATTCAACTCCTCATTCAAAAGCATTGTAGATATGATGTCGCAAAAGGGGCAAACATTTCAGAGGCAGAAATAGCTGACTTTTGAACTCAAGTCTCCTATTCATTAGCTTCACTCTCTCAGACAAGTGACTTAGCCTTTCTGAGGCACAATTTACTCTTAGGGGTAAAATTGGGATTGAAATAATACTACTTCAGAGCACTCCTCTGAGGCTTAAATCAAACAGTGTAGGTTTGTTGCACAGACTTGGCAAATAGTAGGCACTCAATAAATATAGCATGTTTTTTTATGTTTTATTCTTCTATTATCCCTTGCCTTCTCTTTCTTTGGCGAGAATCTAGCTGTAAATACAGTTATGTTGCATTGTGGAACCTGCTAGAAAGTGCAGAACTCATATACAATGTGTTCTGTTTTCTCACAGTTTGCTACCCCTGTAAAAGTGGAAGTCAAGGGGGAAAGATGTCGCTCCATATTCAATTACCAATACTGAAAATGTGGATGGCACAGGAGAACACTCAGAAGCTGCAAGTGCTTTTTCTTTTTTTCTTGTTCTTTTGATTATTTTTAATTAAATCTTCTTTTGTTTTCTTCCCTTTTCATCTCCTACATCTTTTTGTTGCAAGTGACATTTTATGTCATGAAAACAATATTTCCTTAAAATTCCCCATCTTTAATGGCTTTCTTTCCAAGTGTATGAAAATTATTTTGTAAAACATACAGAACATTAAACCCTCTTTGGGCCATATAACCCTCTGGCTCTCTTGTCTTCAATCCTTTCCATGACTAACATTTTCTTTAAAAAGTGAACTTTTGATAATACTCAGCAGTTTTCTGCATTCACTTACATATTGTTTTCTTCCTTGCTAACCCAAATAAGATGAAAGGACCATAAAATGAGACAATAATCCTTCCAGATCATTGTTGGTATGATATAAAGAAATATGGAGTTTCTTTATATCTTTATAGAGACAATGTTATAAGGAAAACTCAAATTGCTTGGTAAGTGGCATAAACAAAGTGAAAAAAAATGAGAAAGAGGCAGAAATGCATTTGTGAATATATTTAAATAGCTTCTGACTCTTTAGAGTTACATCAATCTTTTAACCTGAAAATATGGAGATCAATACAGTGTTCCAATAGAAAGAAGGTAAAGAGCCTGGGAATAATTTAGCATAGCCTTCTGGTTACAGAAAGGTCAGGCTCTGGACATCTCAGCTGTTCAGAAAGTCAGGATAGTCCCCTGTATTTACAAACCTTTAGATACTGGAAACACCAAAAGGAGTGCAAAATTGATTCAAAACTTATTGGTGAATACTGCTGATCAGCTCCCATAAAAATAATGCAACCCATTAAAATATAAATAGGCAATTTTTAGATGATTTATTTAAACATGGGTTGTAAAAAGTATTCCATAAGAGAATTTTATTCAGATATAATATACATAAAGGAAAGTAAATGTATCTTAAGTGTTAGCTCAATGAATTTTCACAAACTGAACACATTCATATTAACCATACCAGACAGAGAAATGAAATATGACTAGCAACCTATGAGCTTCCTCATACCCCCTTGTGGGCACTCCCCTTCAAGGATGGCTATACTGACTTTTAGTACCATAGATTAGTTTTCTCTTGAAAGGAGTCTCTAAAAAATGGAAGAATAATGGTGGTTTAGTATTCCATTTCAGGCAACTGATGACTGGAAGACATCAAGTTTATACAGAGAGAATTTGGGTGGGAAAACTGCACTGATGACATACATTTTACAAAACCATGAGAAGTGGTATAATACAGTAAATAAGAATATTTTCTCTGTACCCAGAATGAATTGGTTCAAATCCCAGCACTGCCGTATTTCAGCTGTGAGATATTGAGCAAGTAACTTAACCTCTCTATACCTTATCTTTTTCATTTATAAAATGAAGATCTGCTATTATCTAACTGTGGTGCTGCTGAGAAGATTTAACTACACTTAGAACATCACTATGTGTAAGATGCACTCAGTGAGTGTTAGCTATCATGAAACTATTTCAAATTTTAACTTAAATAATCCACATTTTCCACAGTTCACTTTGTAACTTTCACCACAGAATAACAGAGGGATCAATGTCAAAGTACTAGTATGGGGATTAAATGCATTAATAAATATAAAGTGCCCAGCATGTCGCCTGGCATAGAAAATGATCCATAAACCCTAATTATATTTTATCCTTCCTATTAAATGTCATCACCTGGAGGTGGAGAGAACTCTCTCTTTTGAGTGTCCCAGGATCCTAAAGGACTTGGGTAACTTGAAGAGAGTTTAATAAGAGACAATTTACAAATATGAGGGCAGACTATAAAGAAATCACCAGAACTGGTAATAGAGAAGTGCTATTATCACTCCTAGACTGAGAGGAATGAAGAGAAAGAGAATGGTTACTGGTCCCTGAACAAAGAAAGAGCTGAGAGGGTCAACAGACAGGAATTTTTATATTTGAGGGATGAATGCAGTGAATAAATACTCTGGTCTTTCCTCCATCCCTCAGATCTCATGTAAATGCTCTCATTAGCCAAATCCAACTGGAAGCTCAAGGGCAAAGAAGTCTTTTGATATCATCCACAGAGCGGGAGGGAGTTAACCCAGAGGGATAAACCAAAATCATTGAACACCCTAGACACGGAAACAAACTCCCTGTGATCCAAGGGATCAATGTCAGGGATGCCATTGTCAGGAAATAAATAAAGGCCCAAGCCTTCCTTCCCAAACCTCCTGTATTACAGTATTTCTATATCTGGTAATGTCATTTCAAAGAACCAAATGGATCATTGGGACACTTCCTCTTCTATAATAGGATATCAAAGTAATAGTATGTTTTGTAGGCATTAACAGATAAAAATTAACATATGTTATTCTTTATTCCTTAGCATCAAATACTTTTAGAGACTTTTAAATATCAGGAACAGAACTAAATCTGGGCTACAAAGATAATCAAGAAAAATCCAAGTTATCCCCTGGAGCTAAAAAGTGCTCGAGAGCTAAATTAGATAATATAATAGTTTTACAACCTCTCCAGATTAAAATGTTATTTGTCACTAACTCTTTACAAAACATAATCACTAGGACCCAATGTGTGTGTTATACTATTAAGTACATGAGAAAAGATTCAGCCAGGTTGTACATTAGAAATTTAAACAGGAGCCATAACAATAGTTAATAAAAATCAAGTAATTATCTGTAAATAGGCTATTATAAACCCAAAAGTAAAGTGTGCTTAACCAAAACTCAGCGTGGTTTCTTGTCTGATCAGGTCTATAACATGTTTTGTAATAAAACTGATTTTTTTTTATTGTTGGCACTTTGTCCCCTTCCATCCAGCCTCCCTCTCTTTTCCCTTCCTTCACCTCATTGTTATCTATGTCCAAGGGCTATGCATATATGCATACAGTATATATTCTTTAGCTAATCTCTTCCAGTCCCCCCCACTCCCCTCTCCTCTGAGATCTGTCAGTCTGTCCCATGCACCTGTGCCTCTGATGCTATTTTGTAAAACTGAATTCTTAACCTAGTCCTGAGTTTTCTCTGTAAATTAGATAGGTCAGTACAAATTCAATCACCAGGTATTCTGAAACAAATACAAGTAAAATTATGCTAACTCTCTACTTTGCATTTCTAGATATAACTTTAATATAATTCACAAATAATTATGTTAAAATATGTGGAAACTTACCAACCATAATTGTAACTAATTCTCTGATACCACTTTTAATTACCCCCTATAAATTTAAAATTCTGAAAATTAAATTAAATTTTTCTATTGAATCATGTAGGTATACGATTTAAGGTTGAGATAGACAGTGACAGAAATGGATGTTGAGTATATTTTATCCCTGATAGTCACTTTGTGACAGAATAAGCAAAGTATATAGTTTGCAAGACAAGGCACTTGGTTTCAAAGCATCTAAATAACACTCTGGTTTTTCAAAAAGAAAAAAAAAAAACACTAGAGAAATGCCAAGGATTAGTACTTAGCTCTAGGCAAACTGCCAAGGGAGAAAGGATTATTCAGGCTTGTTCAGATCCAGTAGGAGGAGACCTTATGGCCAATTATTAAATGTAAATTTCATTTATAAAATTAACATTCTGATAATTTCTCAATTATGCTGCAATGCAATTGAGTGTGGACAATTATGTGACAATACACAGCCTCTTCCTAATTCTTCTCTAACCCTACACAGTAAGAAGGCAGCGTTGGACTATTCATTGCATTCTTCCATGGCTATGAGGAGGGTCTGCTTATTGGCAATACCAAATCCAGAGAACAGGAAAAGACAAGTCACACAGGAAAGAATTCTATCTAATAAAGAGGTAATATGCAAATTGACCAGCACTCCAATACACAAGATGGCCACTCCCATGTGGGCACAAGATGGCCAGCAGGGGAGAGCAGTTGGGGGCAACCAGGCTGGCAGGGGCGTGGTTAGGGGGTGATCAGGCTGGCAGGCAGAATCAGTTAGGGGCAATCAGGCAGGGAGGTAGGCGAGTGGTTGGGAGCTAGGAGTCCCAGATTGTCAGAAGGATGTCCGACTGCCCATTTAGGCCTGGTGGGATCAGGCCTAAACGGGCAGTCAGACACCGCTCAAGGGGTCCCAGATTGCAGAAGGTGCAGGCTGGGCTGAGGGACACCCCCCTCCCCCGCACGAATTTCATGCACTGGGCCTCTAGTATTTAAATAAGAGCTTTTGTCCCCACTATACCTCTTTTTCTTTTTAATAGTTTGAATCATATGAAACTTTCAATTCTATAGTCAAATATGGTTGAATATTGGTAATTTCATATTATTCAACTTGATATATTTTAGAAGCCATGACTTATTGAGTGTTTAGTTTATATCAACCTCAAATTCTGTGTGCTATACATGGGTCATTTTAATTAATCCTCACCAAAATGAATTAAAACCATTCCCATTTTACTGGTGATAAAACTGAGGCACAGAGAAGATAAATAACTTGACTAAGTTCACGCAGCAAGTAAGTGGTTGATATGAATCCAAACTTAGGCAGTCTATTTCCAGATTTCTTAATTATTCTATACTTTGTAACTGCAGTTTGAACTGGGATTCTTTGGCCATAGTGTCATTAGAGTCAATGTTAAATAAGTTTTATTCCTACAGTTTCAAAATCTCTTTCAATAAAATAAGGATCACTTAACTAATTTATTCTTTTTCTTTCCCCTGAGGTCTCTGAAAGTCACATACAGTTATATAGCTTACAAACAAAATTGCTTCTAAATTTTTTGTTGATCCTCACCTGAGGATATTTTTTCCATTGATTTTTAGACAAAGTGGAAGGGGGAAGGGAGGGAGAAAGAGAAAAAAAAAACCACATTGATGTGAGACACACACCAATTGCATGCCTCCCTCACAAGCCCCTACTCACCAGGGCCAGGGATCAAACCTACAACCCAGGTATGTGCCCTTGACTGGGAATCAAAACTGCGACCCTCTGGTGTGAGGGTCAACATTCTAACCACTGAGCAAACTGCCCAGGGCAAAGTTGCTTCTAATTTTAAATTGAATTCGTAATCGAAGGATAATAGCCCAGTGATAATTCTACATATGTACATTAGGAAAATTCTTCCTTGTCCTAAATTTGTATTGTTATATCACTCTTTTTTGGAGAATCTATTAACTCTTTCAGGAGTCCAGTATGCCAGGCAGTGAATTCCTCAATAAATCTAGTAAATACTGCTCTAGAGACCAAAACACATTTTTAAATGTAGAAGTCACTCTAAGGTATATGGAAAATCTGACTTTTTAATGTTAATATAATTAAAATACAAAAGCAATCCCTCATACAAAAAAAACCTTGAAAGCTATAAATCAAACTATAACCCTTGAAGCTGAGAAAGATTAAGTGAGATAGTAGTAAATGTAAGGAAAAGTTTTACTCATGCATTTAGTGCAGTATTTCTTCTGAGATCCACTCAAACATGCCAGTTACATATTGGAAAGTCTTCTAAGTGAGATTCAAATTAAAGAATATAGCATCTGGGGCCAAATAGGCCTGTATTTAATCACAGTTGTAACTTTTTCCAACTGTGTGGACTTGGATAAATTATTTAGTAATTTGCTTATTTCCCTCATAGTCAAAAGAGGGGGTTAATTAAATTATTCAACTAAATTTAACAGATATTATTTCAATGCTTTATATTGTGCCAGGCAGGCTCTGGGAATAATTGAGAAGATAAAAGATTTTTTTAAAAAAATATTGCTATTGTTTTCACAGCTTTAGTCACAGAATAGAAAAGAGCTATGCATTTCAGCCAATATAATTATACCACTGTGTTATAATCCTGTCAAATAGTGATGGGTAAGTATGTTGCCAGCACAAATGAGAGACGTCATTTTCACTTGAGAGACAAACAGAAGCAGAAATCCTTGAACTGAATTTACAAGGTTGAATAGGAAATCAATAGCTAGATGTGGAAAGAGGAAGAGAATGCCAAGCAGAGAGACACTTCAGAAGCTGAGGATCAGATAAACTAACTTGCATGAACTAGTCAAGAAACAGTGATAAATTCTTGGAGCACAGTGTACATGGAGGAATGGGAGATGATGAGACTTGAGATGTGTGAGAGACCACAGCAGCAAGGACTTGGTTTGCCACCCAAAGGTGTGGGCAAATGTCAAATGGTCTTGTTTTTATTCTTTTGAACATGGAATCTAATTTTGAAGTATTTACCATATGTTTCATATTAATATTTAAATGAATGTTTTAAGGTAGTTAATATTGTTTACAAAAGAGCAATATTGGCATTGTTTAGAGGCTAATTTTCAAGTCTTAAGAATTTGAGAGAACTATTTTTATCTGGAAATATTACTTGGCCAGGAGGACCTGCCCTAAATTGCAAATATGAGCTCCTTAAAATCCTAATCAAAGAGAAGTTATATACCTTTCCATCTGAAACTGTTTCTGTGAAAGCAGAGGTCACTATCTAAGATAGGTTAACCACAAAACTGGGCCAAATATTTCTAATGGCTTCTTTCCTGAAGCCATGCCCTTTGCAATGGGATTATGCTGTTCCTCTCGTGAAGAGGTGGTGTCTATTCCCCTGCCTCTGGAATCTGGGTTAACCACTGCCTTGCTTTGACCAATAGAATGCAGTGGAAATGATGGTGTTCCACTTCCAAATGTAGGCCTCACAAGGGCTTGAACAGTTTTGCTCTCATGTTTATGTCTCCACCTGTGCCAAAATAACATGCCTGAACCAGATAACTGAAAGATGAGACATGAAGCAAAACCAAGTTGTCCCAGTAGTCCCAGATGAGGTCATTCCAGATTGGATAATAAGGTTGAATAGAAAATCAATAGCTAGATATGAAAAGAGGAAGAGAATGGAAACAGAAGGTAGAGATCAGATGCTAAGGATCAGATAAGGCACCTAGTCAGCTCACAGCTAACTAGAGACACATGAATAATCCAAGCAGAGAGCCAAAGAACTGCCTGGAGATTTCTGAAGATTTGAAAGAATAATAAATGGTTGTTGGTTTAACCTAATGAGTTTGGAGTTATCTTGTTACACAGCAATAGCTAACTGATACATGATCATATATGAATGTTTGTTTCTACACAGGAGAAAGATGTCTCAAAAAATAAACTGCATTATAACAATGGATAAATTACTTATGAAATATTTTAAAATAGCTCTTGGAATTTTGGTGAAAAATAACTTCAAGATAGGAAATATTATTTTAACTGCTGAAATTGAATATGGGCAAAAAGTCACTGTTGTTAGATATTTGACTCAATGAATTATCTGCAATATACTCCATGTAACTCCTCCAATTCCATCTTGAAAAAAAAACACCAAAATTAACAAATTCCTATTATTGTTAATTCTCAGCTTCATGGAACAATAAAAAACACCCTAGTGTCAACCATAAGAGATTTCTAAAGTTTGCTTTAATAAAATGTAATTTCTTAACTCTTCTGTAGTTATATATTGCAAATACAACAAAGGTTGTATTTCTTATTCAGCAAGTTCATTTGATGGTTCACTTGGATCTTATGAGAAGCTAATGAAAGAAAAGGTGAATTTTTGTCCTTTTATTTGCTAGATTTTTTTACTCTGTTGTCACTCTAGATAAAAATTCCTGTTTATCTAATTGTCATAATAAGCTCTAATTTCTAGTGATTTATCATTCAGACATTTTCACAACAAAAATAGTGAATTAAAAGGAATTCTCTGTGAATTAAACTGTCACATTCACTTAGTGTTTCTAGAATACTACATTTTTAAACAAATTAAACTGGATAACAAGCAAAGGGAAGGAGTTAGGATTGACATTATTTCTTCACAAAGCTCAAAAGAAATATTATAAATTGCCTTGTGTATTAATTAGAAAATTGTAATAGATACCTGTTTATTTCAAAAATAAGAAAAATTACTTTAATAACTCTTTAAATACAAGTTTTTATCAGGACTTATCTATTATTATATAACTTAACTGCAAAATGTGCTTAATTCAATAATTCATCTCTATCATCACCAAACATTTGTTAATCATTGCTGTGGAAAATGCTTTATTTGATGAAATAGCAACTTCCCCAAAATACTATAGAAAAGAAATTAAATTTATCTTGGTTTAAAATATAATAATTATGAGATTTTTTAATGCTGAATACTTATCAACTTTTAAAAGGTTGGTTCTCACTCACCTGGTTGGATAACTGTATTTTGGCCTCTTAAATTTAAATATTACTGGGATGACCTGGCAATCTTTTATTGAATTTAGATAGTGAGATATGAGTTAGAGGTTTGAACATAGTTATAATGAAATTTAAAATGGAAAAATTATTCATTTTAATTCCTTGGTTTTAAAAAAGTTTTCTTCTGATTTTAAAACCAGTAAATATACTTTGTGGAAAAACTGATATGCAGAAAAATAATACACTGATCAAATGTCATCATGTTTTTTTCAGACTTTTTATATTCATATGTAAACATACTCTTTTCTATTCATATATAACCACACGTTTTTCAAGCTTGAACTATCACATTTCTAGTTCTTCTCTTCGTCTTCCTCTTTTCATTCTCCTCCTGACAGCCTATTCACCTTCTTCAACCTAAGTACCATTTTAAGTGTTTCTTTATTAAACTGCGATGTTCTAAGAATTTTATGAACAGTGTCAAACTTATTCTGTTTGATAGTAGAACGAATTAGTGAGGAAGACATTGCTTCTACATTTTTAAAGATGAGGATATTAAGACTCAGAGTCTTAAGTAAATTCTCTAAGGTTCAAACTAAACTCAGATTCAAATCCATCCTCTGACTCTGTAGACTATAGCTTCAACCCTATCCCAGTCTCTCATTTTTTGTTTGTTGATTTTATTGAACCTCTTATGATAAACATTTCCCTGCGTAATTAAACAAAATCCTTAACATTTTATTTTGGGGGAAAAAGGCATGGTGAAACCTGCTTGTTTATTCTATTGAAAATAGACTATTTTGTATTGGCATCTCCCTAACTATGGCCCTATTAAGGGCTCACAGTCACGTTTATCTTAGACTGTACTATCATGGCTAAAAGCTAAAATGTATTTGTGTCTAAATCAAAGAGGGTAGAAAAGATGGCCTTCAAATGTAGCCACTTTGGGAATTTGCAAATCATAGTCAACCCTCTGAGTATTTATCATTGTGTAGTACTGGGAATTATTCTGACTTCCTCATTTTATGGAAAATACCCAGCGTGGTATGGTTATTTTGAGAACAAGGATTTAGAAGCTAATTGATCAAAAGCATATTCTTTGATAATTTTATTCCTCAGCCTTTGGTACTTCTGCCCATTTCCTTTTTATCCTTAATACAGTCTGTTTACAATCCATGAGGGAAAAGATCAATAGGAATTAATTAATTAATGCATGTATGGAAAAAATAATACAAACTACTAAATATTGTTATCTACTTTAATTCACAAAACAAGCATCATCCTGTATAATAACATATCATTTATTACCAATAACCTTCTTATAACCCAATCTTAACAATTTCTTAGAGGCAGTTAAAAATATACATAATCATTAAAATGGGCTTCACTTTCCTTAAGGTATTCTTTAGTGACTAAAACCAATTTGACCACAAATTAATCTTTAAAAACCAACTGGAATTAATATGGGGAAAATGGCCATGGTAAAGTGCTACAGACTTCTTATATTTTTATGCATGATCCATCATGAATTGGTTGAAGAAGAAAAAGGACTTTGAAGTGTCAAGGATAAATAGTTGTTCAACTGGTATATACTAGTAGCAGGCAACATATGTCAATAATAATCTGAATGGGGGGAAAAGTGACACAAAAATATAACATCCACATTTACATAAAACCTATTGGTAGTAATAAATGGCACTCCTTGTCAACAGCTAACATGGGCATCTGGGATGAAACCATCATAACAGTTCACTGCACCATATTAAACAAAATTGCCAGTTGGAACCAGAATCTAATCAATAATGAATTCCAGCCCCTGTGTTGTTGTTTATTTGGTGTTTTTTGGTTTGGTTGGTTGGTTGCTTGCTTAGTTGTTCAATGTTTTGAAGATTCTTCATACCATACACCATGATTATTAAAATGTCCTTGGTCTTGCTTCCTTGTCCGAAGAAGCTTCAATCCCAGCCCTCGATAGAACCACCTACCTAAATGTGCAATATTTTTCCACATTTTTATTCCTTTCTATTTTGGTCCATTTTTCCTTCTGTCCTCACCATCAGTCCACCTCCTAAC
>NW_006289235.1:1552223-1561979 GCF_000327345.1 Myotis davidii
CCCGGTGTCTAAACCCTAAAGTATTTTGAACAGTTGCCTTTATTTCCTCAATTTTGACTACTCCATCACAAGCTTTTCTGACTTGGAAATTCATTTTCATTTTCATTTATCTACAAACATAACAGGTTAAAGACTTGCCTCCTCTGCCCCCTCCCCTTGCTATGGTTTGAATGTTTTTGTGCCCCCATATTTCATATGCTGAAATCCTACTCCCCAAGTTGAAGGTATTAGGAGGTGGGATCTTTGGGAGGAGTTTAAGTCCTGAAGGTGGAGCACTCATGAATGGGATTAGCATCCTTATAAAGAGGACCCACAGAACTCCCTAGGCCAGGGGTCCTCTAACTTTTTAAACAGGGGGCCAGTTCATTGTCCCTCAGACCGTTGGAGGGCCGGACTATAGTTTAAAAAAAAAACTATGAACAAATTCCTATGAACACTGCACATATCTTATTTTGAAGTAAAAAAAACAAAACGGGAACAAATACAATATTTGTATTTGCATGTGGCCCGCAGGCCATAGTTTGAGGACCCCTGCCCTAGGCCCTTTTGCCATGTGAGGATATATCAAGAAGTTGACAGTCTGCAACCTGGAAGAAGACCTTAACCAGAACCTTACCATGCTGGCACCTGATCTTGGACTTCCAACCTCCAGAGCTATGAGACATAAATTTCTGATGTTTTTAAGCCACCTATTATCTAATATTTTGTTACTAGAGGCCCATTGCAGGAAGATTCCTGCAAGAATAGGGCTTCCTCGGCTCTCTCCCTTCTCCACCACCTCACTCCCTCCCATCTCCACTGCCTCGGCTCCCTCCCTTCTCTGCCACTTCACCCCCTCCCATCTCTGCTGCCTTATCTCCGCTCCCGTCTCTGCTTCCTTGGCTCCATTCCCTTCTCTTCTGCTTCACTCCCTTCTGCAGCAGTTGTCTTCAGTCTTCGCTCTGGGCCTGTGTATGCAAGTTAAACACCATCTTTGTTGGCTTAATTTGTATATCGCTCTGATTGGCTGGTGGGCATAGTGGAGGGATGGTCAATTTGCATGTTTCTCTTTTATTAGTGTAGACAGCAGCCTCAACAGTAAGGGTCTTTCCCCTTATTCTTGGAACCTGGGTATGTGTACTCCCTTAAATATATTGTTACCATGAAAATGCAAAGAATAACATAAGATACTAAAGTAACATAACATAAGATACTAAACTCAGATGTTTCTAAGTAACCTGCAAAATCTTTGGCAAACATCAGAGCAGTGCATTGCAAAATCCTCAGTATATTGAGTACCAATGACAGTTATCTATCCCATAAAAAAGAGTTGGGAAAACTGCATAATGATACAGAAGCAGTCTGTCTCATCCAAAAGGAGATAAAGTTTAGCAGCTGGGAAAAGGAGAGGATGGATATGGATGGTGGTAAAATAGCCATTACTGTTAGTTTCTGAGAAGGGACTCTATCATCCTACTACCACTCTCAGATCAATCCCTAGGTATGTTGGGGAGAACCCTAGAGCTGAGAAGATACCTGCCTGGCTTGTTAGGGAGATGGCCCAGGAGGGCGAAGCCAATTAGAGTTCCCACTCCTTCCCTATCTCTATAGCACCACTGCTGTAGAATAGGCAATGAAAGCGTCAGTCAATTTCAATGTAGGTGAGACTTAAGGGATGCTCCTGGGCACTTGAGGCATTCCTAGATTGGTATGAAAATAACATGGAAACTGAACTGGTGTGGCTCAGTGGTTGAGTGTTGATCTATGAACCAGGAGGTCACAGTTTGAATCCTGGTCAGGGCACATGGGTTGTGGGCTCAATCCCCAGTGTGGGGTATGCAGGAGGAAGCCGATCAATGATTCTCTCTCATCTCTCTCTCTCTCTCTCTCTCAAATCAATAAACATATAGTTAAAAAAAAAACACTGAAAAGGGCATGATAGTTGAGGGCTTGACAGGACCCCAATTATCTCTGGTAGGAATTTGGGCATAAGGGCCACAAAGCAAGAATAGACAGCATGAATTAATTGTATCAGCAGAGGACTCCAAGTGAGGATGGCTTTTGTCCTTGAAACTTAGAGATTGACATGCCATCATGACCAACATGCTGTTGACCATTATCATAATTAATGCCTTTACTTCCCAGCTGTTTGACCTGCTAAGTTCCAGTGGCTTTGATCATCACTTTATATCCAAACATGTGGCCAGTTCATGACTTCTCATCCACCTTGAATTATTCTATCTCATGGATCACAAACAGTAACTTACTCCCTCTCACCACAGTCTACTATTCTTGTTTTTTTTGTTGTTGTTTTTTGTTTTTAATATATTTTATTGATTTTTTACAGAGAGGAAGGGAGAGAGATAGAGAGTTAGAAACATAGATGAGAGAGAAACATCCATCAGCTGCCTCTTGCACATCTCCTACTGGGGATGTGCCCGCAACCCAGGTACATGCCCTTGACTGGAATCGAACCTGGGACCTTTCAGTCCGCAGGCCGACGCTCTATCCACTGATCCAAACCGGCTTCGGCACAGTCTACTATTCTTGAACGCTGTCTCTCCATCTTTAAATTCAACAAATATTTATTGAGTATCTACAATATGACATCACATGAGGTTTAGGTGGATAATGATTTAGTTTCTACATTCCCAGAGCTTACTATCTCCCCAGGAAGATGAACAACAAAAAAGTAAATAAATAAATATAAAAATAGAGGTTTTAAGATTTCAAATTCTAAGACAAAAATAGAGTTATCTGAAAGACAATTACAAGGCCATGCTACATAGATGAGAAGTCTTTCTGAGGAAATGACAATCAATGTAAGATCTGAAAGATGACAGAAACAGATTCATAGATACAGAGAATAGACTGGGTGTTTCAAGAAGAGAAGGGGGTTGGGGAACTGGGTGTAAAAGGTGAAAGGATTGACAAGTACAGATGTGTAGTTAGAAAATAGTCATGGGGATGTAAAGTACAGCATAGGAAATACAGTCAATAAAATTGCTATAACTAAGTATGGGGCCAGGTGGGTACTAGAAATATCAGAGGGAACACTTTGTAAAGGATGTGATTGTCTAACCACTATCCTGCACACATGAAACTAATATAAAATAATATTCCATTTGCAATAGCATGGATGGAGCTGGAGAGCATTATGCTAAGTGAAATAAGCCAGTCAGAGAAAGATAAATATCACATGATCTCACTCATTTATTGAATATAATGAACAACATAAACTGATAAACAAAAACAGATCCAGAGACAGAGAAGCATCAATCAGACCGTCAAACCTCAGAGGGAAGGTAGGGGAGCGTGGGGGTAAGGGGAAGAGATCAACCAAAGGACTTACATGCAAGCATATAGGCCTAACCAATTGACACAGACAACAGGGTGGTGAGGGCATGAGTGGGGGGTGGGAGGTAATGTGGGGATAAGGATATATATGTAATAACTTAATAAAGAAATTAAAAAAAAATCTCTGGTTGTTGTGAGAAGAAATGAAGGAATGCAAGAGAGTCAACGGGGAGATTCTAGTGCTTCAGCCCATTCCTTTTAAACTGTTAACTTAGTAGTAGCTATGACATCACCGTCAGTCAAATCTCCCTCTCTCCTTCAACTGTTCATCATACTTGTCTTGTCAGTTATCCGTCTTGACCTCATCCAGCCTCTCATTGTTTTAATTTCCTTTTTGAGTCCTGTATAATTTTTGAAGTGGTCATATAACCCTGCTCTCTGGCTTCTCAGGACACGGGACATTCCATTATGTAATATTTCCTGCTTCCTTCTAATTTCATGGAAATGAGTACCCCTTCTCCTTTTACCAGTAAAATCTGATCCCTAAATGTGGTCTCTTGAGATCACTGGCTACTAGCCTCTCTGTGATTTTGATTCATTCTCCTACCTTCTCATTTATATATTTCGCTGGCAATATGCTTTAGTGGAAAAGAACTAAAACTAGGCATTCTTGACTCAGTCCTCTGTTTCTCAGACTTTAGTATATATCAGAACCACCTGGATGTGCCTGTTTTAAAAAATACATATTGCCAGTTGATTCTGATGCAGGAATAAAGTGGATTACATTTTGAGAAACTCTATTCTAGGCTCAGCTCTTCCACTGATTGTGTAACCTTGAACACATCAAGGCACCTGGCTGAGCATTCATTTCTTTTTTTATTATCTAAAGTTTTACATATGTCTTCTTTTCCCCAAATTGACCCCCCCATCCATTCCCACCCTGGGCAAACCCCCACCGCCCCAGTGTCTGTGTCCATTGGTTATGCTAATATGCATGCATACAAGTCTTTTGATTGCTCTCTAACCCCCACTCCCCTACTTCTTGTCTCTGGATCTGTTCTTGTTCACCAAATTATGTTGATCATTATATACCACATATGAGTGAAATCATGTGATATTTACCTCTCCAACTGGCTTATTCCGCAGAGCATAATCTGAGCATTCATTTCTTATATGAAAACAAAGTGGGTTAAACTGGTTATTCTCTAACAAGTCTCAGCACTCACATTCTCCTATTCTGTGTCTAGAGTCTAAAGAAGGCTAAGAAGAAAGATGCAAACATAATAAAACTGTATAAGCTAAGAATAGCTAGACAAATTAGCAAACATTTATCCTTAGGCTTCTGGAAAGCAGAGAGAGAAATGAAATAATAGTGAGTGATATAGCTGTTATTGAATAAAAGGAAAGGAACTTCATCCTAGCACTTAATTCTGAGAGGCTCTCAACCTGAGGTCCACAGGGACAAGGTAAGGAGGTTTGTGAATCAGGGGGTCCATGAACTTGAATAGAAAAAAGGTACATATTTATTTTCTGTATTACCTACACTTCTTATCATTTTCTTTCTTTATGATTTTAGGAATTAAACATCATTAGCAGTACTTGAGATTTTGCCACAATTATAATCCTATTTTCTTTTTTTTAAATATATTTTATTGATTTTTTACAGAGAGGAAGAGAGAGAGATAGAGAGCTAGAAACATCGATGAGAGAGAAACATCGATCAGCTGCCTCCCGTACATCCCCCACTGGGGAAGCGCCCACAACCCAGGTACATGTCCCTGACCGGAATCGAACCCGGGACCCTTCAGTCCACAGGCCGACGCTCTATCCACTGAGCCAAACCGGTTTCGGCTATAATCCTATTTTCATATCACATAGAACCTGTTGCAAATGTCTCCATGTATTGCTTACACTCATCAGTATTTGAAAATGACTATGGTCATTAAACCTGCTTGTTAATTCATGCATTAGAAAAGAATCATATCTATTGGTGAACCACAAATTTATTTAATATTTTGCTAGTTGTATTTCTATACAATTGGTTTTCTTTGTAACTTTATATACTTCATGTTACATATTTTAAAAGAATATTTTAAGAAGGGGAACACAGGGTTCACCAGATTTCTTAGGGCAACTATGGCACAAGAAGGGTTTAGAAATCACTTCAGATTCTCCCCACCTTTGTGTATTTTCCAGTTTTTCAGTGATGGAGAACAAATGGGCTTTTGTATTAAGAATGGCTTTTATGGGGTAACTCTATTTTATGTAATTTTTCTTCAGCTTCTTAAAATCACTTCAGAAGTTTTTTCAAATGATTGAAATACACTTCCTACAAAGAAAAGAGCCACTTATTGAATTTACGAATACTATGTGAAAAACTTAAATTGTTACATTAGTTTGTAAATCGAGAACAAGTGTTATTCAATGGCCTTAAAAGTGATTGCTTTCAAATTTGTTAAATGTATATATACCCACCAAGTGTTGTAATCTAAACTTGAAAGCACAGAACTTCAAAGGTAAAAAAAAATAATCCTGCCCTAGAATCTTTCTTTAGTGATACTGTATAAAGAGTGCTAAGTGTGGGACTGAGCCAGTCAGCCTGCATTCAACTCTTAATCTGGATGAGGAGGAAGGTCAATATGTGAGAATGATATGTGAGTCTCTTTACTTACTAGCACTCTAAACTTGAAAAGGTCACCTAACTTTATGCATCCTCAATTTGCCAATCTGAAAAATGGGGATACGTGTACATACCACACAAGGTTGTTATGTGGAGTCAATTATCCACATAAAGAGCTTAGCACAGAGTCTGGTATACAGTAAGTACTCAGAAATGTTAGATATTTCTATTGTTGTGGTTGTTATTATTATATTGCATCTAGTTATGATGTGTGACTTCTAAAACTTTACAATAGATTTGAGGTCTTCACAATTAAAACAGGTATAGAGAACCCAAATATAACCCATGATGATAATAAAAAATAAAAAGTAAGAGAGAATAAGTCTATATGGAAAACTCCTGGCTGAAAAAGGTGTGGGCATTAGTCTCCAAACCAAGCTATGAATTGTCTGGTATCCAGAAAACAATGCAAATACCATGGTTGTGTCACTTTCTTAATGTAGGGGAGCATTTTTAAAAGATATATTCCATGGAGAAATATCCTGAGATGTCCTTTGTTTACAAAATGTGCTCAGTTTTCAAATAATTTAGGAATATTTTATGTTGAGGGCTCGTGTCCCCTTATGATTCATATATTGAAATCCTAATCACCAATGTGATGGTATTGGGAGATGAGGTCCCTTGTAGGTGAATAGGTCATAGGGATAAAACCCTCAAGAATGGGATTATTGGCCTTATAAATGAGACTCCAAAAAAGTCCCTTATGCTTCCTCCATGTGAGGGCACAGCAGTAAAATGGCCATCTATGAACCAGGAAGCAGACCCTCACCAGACACTGAATCTGTGGCCACCGTGACCTTGGACTTACAGCCTCTATGACTGAGAAATCAATTTCTGTTATTTATAAGCCAACCAGTCTATGGTATTGCCTTATAGCAGCCAGAAAAGGCTAAGCCATGCTGAAAATTCTAGGCTTTCTTTGAAACTCCTTAGTGTAAAGACAGCTTTTTAACTAGTATAGCAAAACAATGATTAGTATTTCCAAAAAGGTGTGACCATGCAACTATTTTCTATATAATACCCAGAGACTTACTCTTTTTAACATGAATTGGAAAACAGTATTGCTAGAAAACATAATTATTTATCAATAAGACCAATTATCAAACCTTTGTTTTAACAGTATGCATCATTGAGGTCTTTGCCAAAGTGGGATTAATTAATACAATACATGATACTATTTAATACAAAAATATTTGAGGTGCTATAAGGCAAATAAAGTCAGAGGGATATACCTTGAATCTACTGTGATGATGTGAATAATCCAATATCTCTTAGACCTGAGTTTCTCAACATTCATTTGCACAGAAAATCTCGGAGAATGTTGTTAAAGTGCAAAATCTGATTGATTCTATATCTGAGTTGGGGCCTGAAAATCTGATGCTGCTAGACTATAAACCACAATTTGAGTTGCAAGGCCTTAGTCTATTCTTTCCTTGTAACATAACAGCTTTCATAGCCAATTTTCAAATTAATAAAGAAAACTTGACCCACAGTATCTTCAGACACTGTTTTACAAAAGAGAAGATAAGCCCTTTATAAGTTGTCTTTTCTTATATCATCCTTCACCTGTTGCCAAGGGCACACCATTATAGCAGAGTTCATTTTCACAGGGAGCAAAACTAAGATACCTGGAGTAAGTTGTTTTCTGATGTTTTCACTTGATACAAAGTTTGGACTTAGAAAATGTAGAGGAATAAATACTCAGCATGAGCCTTGAAATCTTTAGTATCAACTGTATCCTGCCAAGCAGTATCTTTTTCCTTTCAGAACCTGCAACTCTTCCTTCTCTTCTGGCTTGTATAAGGTCCCTTCTTCTTCTACCCTTCACAGTTAGAGTCACTGACCCTTTCTCCTCCTACAAGAGATTGATTTCTTAATACCTGAGAGAACTATGATAGGATGATAGGAGGAAGAAATTGTTCGCAGCAGCTATGATGGACTAGAGAAGGAGACAAAATTCTCTTACATTTCTTCCATCAAGAGGCAGCTTTTAATTCTCCTCTCCTTGAAACCTGGCTGGTCTTAGTGACTTGCCTGATGACTATAGTACAACAAACGTAAAATTTTGTGACTTCCAAGCTTAGGTCATTAATACTAACTAGCCTTTAGCTTCTTTTGGGTTTCTAAGAAACCCAAACTCTCTCTGGAAGCCCTACACTGCCATTTATGAAAGTGAATACCCTGGAAAAGCTACGTGTTAGTGCTCTGCTTGACAGTCCCTCATGAGTTCAGTCTTTCAGCCATCCTTATGAAAACATTATACATTATAGCATGAAGCTGTTTTGGACCCTCCAAATCAGCCCATCCACTAGCTGAATACAGCCAACTGATACCATTTGACACCTCATAGAAGAATCAATGAGCTGAATCCCACCAAATTTCTGATCCTCAAAATTCTGAAATAAAATAATTGTTGTTTTAAGCCACTAAATTTGGAGTATTTTGTTACATAGCAATGGGAAACCAGAAAAGTACTCTAGGATCCCTCTGGAATGACACTGCCCTGATTCACAGTCCTCTTGACGGAGACCCTCACATTTGCCTCTTCTTATGAACTCTTCTCCTGGTTTCCCAACTTACTGTTGTCTATGTTTCTATTTAACAGATTACCCTGTCTCTCAACACTCAATTTCCTCTTAGTCACACCTAATTTCCCCAGGCTCTGTCTTGCCTAGTCTGCTTTTCCTCCCTTTCCTCCAGTCTGCACTGCTGAAATCTCAGTATGCTTTTTAACCTGCTTATGAGAAACTCCCTCAAAAGTGCTTCCATGCCAATTTCCTGGGTTCCCTTTCCTTCTTCTTGGGTGAGAGAAGATTTTTGTTATCTCTCCCAGTTTATCTACCTCCAATCTCACTTTAATCCAATGCCAGGCCTAGGTGTAAACACCAAAGAAATTTGGATGGATGGATGGATGGATGGATGGATGGATGGAATGATAGATGGGTGGATGGATGAATGAATAAATTTATAGGATATGATCAACAATTTCACTGAAATTGTTCTTTTAGCACTAATCAAAATCATCAGAAAATCAAATGGCCTTTTTCAATCCCTAATTTAATATATATTAATCATTTCCTATGACCAATGTAGTCACCAACTTCTTGAAAACCATGTCCCATTTTACTGTTTCTGGGACTACATACCTTTACAATTTCCTAATACTTTTCTAAACACCTCTGTGTATAATTATCTTTGTCTGCCCAAACTTTAAATGTAAACCCTTCTCAATATTTGGTTCTGGATCCCTTTTCCTTTTTACTGTGTGCATTATCCTTTTGCCATCTCATCGGCCCAAATGACTTAAACACAATTTGGATGACTCCAAATTCATTATCTTTAATCTTGGCATTTTGCCTGTGTTACTCTATCAATGCCACAGCTATCATTGATCTCCCATCTCAGATCTAAACATATGTTTGTCAGAGATTGTTGGAAATCTGTATTTGCACATCCCATTAATGCATCAAGTCCAATAGATACCAAATGCAACTCATCATTTCTCTTTCATAAATCTGCTCCTCATCTATATTTCCAATCTCATCTAGTGAAACCACCATCCTCTAGATTTTTCAGTTATGAAACATGAGTTATTTTAAACTCATTTTTTCATTCTTGAATTGCATCTATATTGATCCCTATTGACTCTAGATCCAAAATGTCAAATATAATAAACACTAAAATGGTTTTCCTAACTATAATTCCCAAACTCTGATCACTAGTCAATTCAGACTATACTGTACAACTAGAGTCATATTCCTAAACCCTGCTTGTAATTATTTCAACCAGAGTTGCCCACT
>NW_006289235.1:1562032-1599350 GCF_000327345.1 Myotis davidii
TGTACTCTATAGTGTCCTTCTTCTCCCCCAGTGACCTTTACTTCAAGGTTCAGCTTTAATTCATTCTTCCTCAATGCCCACTTGCCTTACCTTCCTTTACCAACAACCCTAGAAAAAATTTATTTCCCCTGCTCTTGTGTTCCCTCAGTCATTTGTTCATGTCTTTGACTTAGGAATGGTCAGTATCTTATTTGAATGAAAATGTGTGTGTGTGTGTGTGTGTGTGTGTGTGTGTGTGTGTGTGTGTCCCACTATATTATGAACTCCCAACTGGCAGAATTTGGTTATTTTAATTTGTTATCCCCTACTAGAGCTATCACTGTATATCACACATAATGAATGCTCAATACGTATTTGTTGAATTTGAAGCTGTTGAATAGTTCATCAATTTCCAGTTATGTTCAGCTTTTTACTAAGCTGTACCTTGAGGGAAACTAATTTGTACCAAATGGGACACATCTCAACCACTTACACTATTACTTTAATGTTTTCATTGAACACAGACATCTCTTAGTAGCCTCTAGGTACATTTGAACTTTAAGATAAAAGGTAGTTTCTGTCAGAAATATTTACAATCAATAACACTTCCAATTAAAAACAAATAATTAATATACACAGAAATGCCACAAAGCTTCAACTAAGAGAAATACAAGGGGGTACCAATGGATAATGGTGAGGTTTGACAATCACAGCCTCCTTTTCCCCTCTAGCAAGTGTTCCACTACAAAATCAGTCTTAGGAGATTTCTAAAGCCAGATATAAGAGGAGAACTATCATTAAAAACTACACTCAATTCAACTACACTCCCAGTATCACTGGTTTGGGAAATTCAAATAGATTAATATGTCTAACTGAGAGAAACTCAAAATTTAAAAGATCCCTTGCCTGAGAGCCCTGTGGTTACTATTTAGAACCCATCTGCACATGCAGTTAAATGTCCTCTTTGGAAAACTTTTTTGTCATATAAAAATGTAAAATTAAGAAGTTCACTAAGAATTGAACAAATAGCATCTTTAATAATGTAGTAATTCTGAATATGTTCTGTTTATATTAGGAAATATATATATTTTTCTTTTTTAACTGTAGCTGCAGTACAATTACAGGTATTTTAAAATTAATTAATCAGATAATAGCCTCCACTTTCTTTCTTGCAATGTAATTTTGTGAAAGTTAGCAGCTGGTCCTTTCAAGTCCACCAAGGTTTCCCAAGTCCATTAAGATTTCTGTGTGTCTGTCCCCTGGCTTCTGTGGGGTTTGACTTTTCCAAAATCTGCACCTGTATTTCTTTGGATGGTTGTCTTCAAGCTTTTAAAGCTGCTTTGCCCAAAAGACCAGAGAATTGGCAGTGCCTTGGTGTTTTGGTCACCCCAGGGTAGTCTTAACCTATGACTGACTAATATAGGCAAACAAAAGCCCAGCTCCTCTGTTTCAAGTTGGAACAAACTGAAGCAAAGTGGAGGCCAGCGTATTCCTGCAGGATCAGCCTGAGCTTGAGACTGTGTCTATATTGCCCCTTCTATGATTTCTTCCCTATTCCTGTTCTACTTCCTTCACTCACTTACCTGTTATCCCTGAGAATATTTCTTTAATAAATCATTTGCAGGCAAATCCTCATCCACAGACGGGCCTCAGGAAAACCCAACCTGAAATGAGGCATTTCCCTAATTCTAGTAGGTGTGGGGGGCGGGGGCATCAGATTTCTACTTGAAGACACTAGACACAGTCATGGGGAAGAACACAGCAGGGAGTGGAGATGGGTATTTACTAAGGCAACCAGTTTCCCTTCTCTGCTCTCACACTTATAGTCCATTTCTCTTAGGAACCCGTCATCACCTTTCCACTGTTTGGCTCTCAGTTGTATTACTTTCTCCTCCTCATTTACTTTTTTTAATAAATTCTTCACCATACTTTATTATTCTTTTGGTTAATACCTTCTGTGTATTGCCTGAGGATAGTGAAAAAGACTATCTACTGGGGAGAGAGAAGACCTGAATTCTATATCACATCTTCTGTTTCCTCTCTAAGTAGCTCAGCATTTCTCCATGGGTCACTATTAGAATTTTGAATGATACATTTTTGTGCAGAACAATACTTTACATAGCAGGATATTTAATAGACCTCACTCTTCTTGCTAGATATACATAGTATTTCCTCACAACCAATCATTGTGACAACCAAAATAAAATTCCTTTACATATTTCCAAATGCTGCCAGGGTGATAGTATCACCCATCCACCTCCCACCACCTTTGTGAACCATTAAAAATAAGCAGCAGTGTTCTTCCTATTGTCTGTGATTTGAAGCTACCCCTAACTTACCAACTTCCTTCTCTGGCCTTGCTTTTGTCCATGATGATCAGAGATGGGGGCCATTTTGATATAGAATGAACATTTAACCATAGCAGTAAAAGTTTTCATAATGACATTTTCCCATGTGATAAATGTGGAGTTTATTTTATATGGTTGGAGAAAGTGTTTTTATAAAAATAACTATAATTACCTGCTCATAATTTAAATAAGATAATGAATGTGAGAAAATTAAAATAAGCTTGGGTTCAATTTAATTAGGCATTTGAACTTAATAGAATATTTAGTAGTATTATACTAAAAATGATTAAGAAATAAATCATTTTACTAGAATTTAATTATTAGATTTATTGTATTATATACTTAATAATGACATGTTAAAGGGATTAAGTGAATCTTTAACTTCAAAAATGTTAGGGTGCACAACTATAGCTTTAGGGAGATTTTTATTGGGATTATTGTCCATTCAAACAATAAATTACTAAAATAATATTATAGAATATTATGGTTTACCTAGAGCTGGATCACAAAATAAACATGAGTATCTCTTCATTACTTTTGTAAATCTTTAACGAACTTGTGAGTTATCATACCATGGTTCAATTAAATGACAGAATCTTATTGATTTTTAAATAATTTAGTATCAAAGCTACTTTTCATCTCCAATATTGAAAGAAAAGTGGTATGGAAGAGGCAGGGTAAATCTGCAATATTTATATTTGATATAAATTCCTGAATCTAACCCTTATGTGATATTACCCATGGGTATCAAGTCTCTTAATGTCTTCACAGCTTACAGCTATTCTCCCTATACCTTTTGCAGCCAGGATAACTGAGTCTGCTACCTTCCTCTGGGTTAGAATTTTAAGAGCAGAGGGGCATTCAGGTAGCAATTATATATATTAATGATAGTAACTGTGGCAGACACATATTGGGCCAGAGGAAAATTGTGGTGATAAAGAAAGAACACTGAGGGAGGAATGATCACCATTTACATATGGGCACATGACTTTCATTCCAGATTGTACTCATTACTCAGCAGTTTAACTTGAGCTTCCCAGTTAGACAATCTCCATTGCCCTCCTCCCAAAATGATCACTTTTTTTTGCTTCCCCTTATATGGAATGCCTGTGTAAATATTGTCATTAATATTTTACTTTATTGATACCAATTGGTAACAACTGATAGTGGTCCATTCAACAAATATTTATTAAATGAATGAATAAATAACAGTTAATTTAAAGAGCCTCTAATATATTTTAATTTACTATAAATTGATATATTTTCCATACTTAGAAAGAAAATTATGATTTGATGAAGTTTAGTGTTTTCATTTTTGCTTTATTTTTTTGTGAGATAATTCCTGATAGGTGATCTTTTACAGTTCAATGGGATGGACAAGTGGGATATTACCATAAAAAGAATATTCAGCTGGAAATTTAGACCTTTAGCTATGTCATCTTGTCATTTAACTCCTAGAGGGCTTAATTTCCACATCTACAGAATGACAGAAATAATGTCAAGATACTCATGTATGTTCCCCAAAAGTCATTACTTTTGTTTAGGCATTCCTCTTCTCCCATTTGAATAGGCACTAGCCTCCTAGGAGACCACCCCACATGTATTTTTCCCATCCACATTCCACTCCACATTTTGCCACTGAATGTTTCTTCCCAAAAGGCACAAAATCAAATTAAAAAAAAAACTCATTCTGTTTTTTAAAACACATTCATCTCAATTGAGCAGAATATCGTCCATCCACATTCTATCCCCAGTCTATGTTCCCTGCTTCCTCTTCACTTGCTTGCCAGTTGCCAAAGCCCCCAAATCCACATTATTCTCATAGCAAACTATTCACTGGATCCTGACCACAACTGATTCATGACTTCCCACCACCCAGCATGTGCCTTATCAGCCCATTGACTGAAAGCTCCAACAAGGCAAATACATGTTTTTTTCAGCTTAGTATTCTTAGCATCTAACATATTGTCCTCACATAGTGGGTGTTTAATACATGTTTGTAGAGGCTGGGATATAAACGCCCTGTCATACCAGGTTGGCATGCAAAATCTTTTTATTTTCAAGGCCAAAGTCAATATCAATTGCAACCTCAACTCGTGGTTTCTTCTCCCTCTGTCCCCAGAGCATATTGTACAGATCCTTGTGGTAAGACTTATTATGTAGTCTTGTAATTGTTTTCACATATCTATATTTTCCATCCAGATGTCAGCTTCTAACTCAAGAGCTCCAGGTACATGGTACCAATCCCAACCAAATTTGCTTGCGTTAAGCAGACTAAGTGTCTTTCAACTCTGAGATCTGATGATTCTAAGCAATGATTTTTTCCAAAAAAATGTTAAAGATCTTAGAGTGAATTACTTATGCATACAAACTGGTATTAAGCTGAAATTATGAAGGAGATAGGCAAAATATGTTAGAATAAGTACAGCTGAGAATGGTATATGCCACTGTCAGCCTACTACTTTGGACTACATGAGCTAAAAGAGCCTATTAGACACCCTGAGCATTTATTAAAACTCTTCTTTGAAGCTAGTTCTAAATAATACAATTGAAGCAAAAAAAAAAAATCTTAGCTCACTGGCTTTACCTTGGCTCTAGAATATTTTAAAGTTAACATTCCAAATAGTTTTTAAGGCATTTAAACTGGGTTGTTTCGTTTGTTTGTTTGTTAATGTTTTGGGGTATTTTTTTATTGATTTCATAGAGAGGAAGGGAGAGGGAGAGAAAGATAGAAACATCAGTAATGAGAATTATCGATCGGCTGCCTCCTGTTCTCCCCCCACCCCCATCAATCCCGCCACCCTGGCTTATGCCCTGACTGAGAATCAAACTGTGATTTCCTGGTTCTTGGATCAACACTCAACCATTGAGCCACACTGGCCAGGTGGTCTGGTGTGTCTTTTTTTGAGAGAGAGAGAACACACTCGCTATTTCAGACTTCATTTATGAATAAGTTATATGCATATTGTTAGGACAATACTACCTTTAAAACAATTTGATGTTCAATATTTATAATATTGCTCTTTTAAAAATAAGTCTTTATCATCACTTAGAGAGAATGGCTAGCACTCTCAGAAATGTTAAATATTGTATGTATAATACCACTCCGACAATATCCAAATATTCAATAGTAGGCAGCAATTATTACTTATTAGGTCATAATTCACACTTGTGAAAAATACTTTTGTAAGAGGGCAAAGTAATTAATCACAAAAGTGAAGAAGATATAAGGAAAACCACACTGCAAAGGAAAAATGAGATATTTTCCTATTACCTTACCTTAAATATGGTGTTTGTTCATTTTTTAATCCTTGGAATTTAGTGAAAATGTTTAAATTATTACTGGTTATTTAATAATCACTAATTTAGCAATGTCTTTTTAAATATTTTTTTACTAATTTTAGAGAGAGGCAGAGAGAGAGAGAAACATCAATGTGAAAGAAAAACATCGATTGTTTGCCTCTAGTATGCACCCTGACCAGGGATCTAACCCACAATCTAGGTATGTCCTCTGACTGGGAATTGAACCAGCAACCTTTGGGTGTATGGGACAACACTCAACCAACTGAGCCACACCGGCTAGGGCTAATTTAGTAATATCTTTTTTTTATTGATTTTTTTACAGAGAGGAAGGGAGAGGGATAGAGAGTTAGAAACATCGATGAGAGAGAAAAATCGATCAGCTGCCTCCTGCACACCCCCTACTGGGGATGTGCCTGCAACCAAGGTACATGCCCTTGACCGGAATCGAACTTGGGACCCTTGAGACTTCAGACTGACACTCCATCCACTGAGCCAAACTGGCTAGGCTAATTTAGTAATATCTTAATGATTGCTTTCTTTTCCAAATACCTTAGCAGGGAAATATTACCCTCTCTGAGGGTTATTTAGTGATTTTTTTCCCCCTCAGATTCACACCCACTCACCCTCTTATACTCTGCTTTTGCTTCAGAGGCTTGGGACTCTGCAAGCCATGTTTCCATTTTGTTGTCTGACCCCCTCTTAGGATCTGGCAGTAGTGAGCACGACAGGGAGACTGCAGGACTGTAGGAGGGATACAGGACTTACTCATTCCTATTGGCTTCCTGTGGACTTACTATTCCTATTAGCAGCACTCCAGACTTGCTTCTTCATGCCTACAGCAGCAGACATTTTTAGTAACAGCTGTTGAATCCAGCTTGTATTTTGCTGGGTATTTTTTTTCCCTCCCAACATGCACAAAACAGACTTCATTGCACCCCTGCCGTAGAAATACCAGCATGACTGGCTTACAGAGGTCTGAGCCTCAGTCCTGATGGACCCCTTCTGCTATAGAAGAGAAACCAGCAACAGTCAATTAGTGCCCCCTCCCTGGAGGTCTGAGTTCCAGCTCAGTAAAGTTCACGCTTCTAAGTTTTAATAAGTCCAATCTTTTCTCAGTGGTATGAGTGGTAGCTATTTTGTGTAGTTGCTACCGCTGTTCTCTTAGTCTTTCAATCCTAAAATCACAATTTTTGTGTTGAATTCTCTTCTGTTAATATAATTGGAGTGTCTTCTGTCTGTTAATTGGATCCTGACTGACACACCATTCCAAACTTGTAATTATCACAATGGAAAGGCAGAACACACTTTGGGTCTGAATTTAATGGGTACGAATTTCTCATATTCCTTCAAATGCCACCTAACTTTATATTACTTCCCAGTATTAATTTCTACTATTTTCATTATATAAATACATTAATGATTCTATTATTAGCATAGAGACATTTAAGTATCTGAACGGCCATATGTATAAAAGTATTCTCTCTGTAGAATCAAATAAAATATTTTATTCCAACCATAGATAGTTGAATGGTATCTTCTCTATAATTATTTTTGAAGTCAGCGTGAATAGTAAAAATAAAATATGCTCAAAATGAGCTCAAAAAATCCCTATGTCATCCAATTTGATATAGATGGTTGAATTTTAAATTCTATACTGTCATCTCCTGCACACCAAAGTTTAGCAACCACTGAGATGGCGCCATTTCAATATTTTTTTCCTTAACTATGAAAATATTCTTTTAAAAAAATCACCATTCTATAGTTACTATGCTACCAGCTTTTTACAAATTACATTTGTTGATAGAAAATGTCTTCCATTGTGTTTTAAATGAATACTCTTAAAAAGTTATCCCTCTTTATAATATTTCCAATACTAGTTTTCTGTAGGTATTCTACAGAGGCACTTGAGAAAAATTCAGCATATCTGATAAAGAAGGAAATAAAAGAGAAGTGCGTAGTTTTTTTGGTTGTGATCTACTGCACTCCTTGCCTCTGATTTTCCTTGACCATTACATACAATGCTACTTAAATATGCTATTCCCCTCACCCTCACTATCTCCTAGTCCAGGACCAGCCTTGGCCCCAAACTGAAAGATTTGAAATTCCCTGCTCCTTTATAAGTTGAGACCAAGGAAAGATTGTTACTGATCCAGCAACCCATTGCTTAAACTAGACTCTTGCCCAATCTTTATGATTGAGCTTCTTCACTCTTTGTACGTGATGGACTACTACTTCCAAGACTGGGAACCTTGACCAAAGTCATTAGAAATAAGTTCCAGTTCTAGCTGGTTTGATTCAGTGGATAGAGCATTGGCCTACAGACTGAAGGGTCCCAGGTTTGATTCCAGTCAAAGGCGCATGCCTGGGCTGTGGGCTGATCCCCAGTAGGGGGCGTGCAGGAGGCAGCCAATCAATGATTCTTTCTCATCATTGATGTTTGTATCTCTCTCTCCCTCTCCTTTCCTTTCTGAAATCAATAAAAATATATTTTTTAAAAAAGAAAGAGGTTCCATAGAGAGGGGAGAGATGTTGTCTGTGTTCTTCACTGCTTTAATTACAGCCTTCTGTGGTTCTTTAGTGACTGGGCACTGCTGTGGAGGTGATCAGCAGAAGTTGTTTGAATGACTGGATGGATGAGTGAAACTCAGATTGATATCTTAATTGTAACCTTTTTTAAATATACGTGCTAGAGGCTATACTTATCTCTTCTGAGTTTCTGCCTCAGCAAGTGCTCACCTGCCTAGATTTTTCCTCTTCTTGGAATCTCCACTGATTTGAATTTGTGTCCTCTGGGTCATGGCCATTCCTGTCTTTTGCATCCTGGGTATACCAATTCTCATATGTAAAATATGAGAATTAGTGAGTTAGGAATAAAAGGGAGCATTGCATTCTTGGTAAGGCATGCTTGAGAAGAGAAACAGAACCAGAACAAGGTATAAGATTCTTGACCAAGGAGATAGCAGGGGAATATAAAGGTAACTGACTCTGGAGAAGAGACTTTTTTAGTGGTTCAACCTTTGCAGTTATACCATCCAGAGAATACAGCAGACCAAATGACAATTCTAGACATATCCAATCTGATGATTTCCCATCAGATAGACAGAAAACCAGATAGAAATGTCAAGTAACAATTGAGTGATAGGAAAAAATATAATTAATTAACCACTTTGATAACTAATTAATAAAGAAATTGAATAATTAAAGGTACATAAGGCCAGGCAGGTGTGGCTCAGCAGTTGAGCATTGACCTATGAACCAGGAGGTCACAGTTCAATTCCCTGTCAGAGCACATGCCCGCATTGCAGGCTCAATCCCTTGTAGGGGATATGCAGGAGGCAGCCAATCAAAGGTTATATCTCATCATTGATGTTTCTATCTTTCTCCCTCTTTCTTCTTCTCTGAGATCAATAAAAATATATGTTTTAAAGAAAGTACATCAGCCGAAACCGGTTTGGCTCAGTGGATGGAGCGTCGGCCTGCGGACTGAAGGGTCCCGGGTTCAATTCTGGTCAGGGGCATGTACCTGGGTTACGGGCACATCCCCAATAGGAGATGTGCAGGAGGCAGCTGATCGATGTTTCTCTCTCATCGATGTTTCTAACTCTCTATCTCTCTCCCTTCCTCTCTGTAAACCATCAATAAAACATTTAAAAATAAATAAAGAAAGAAGGTACATCAGCAACTATTTTTATTGACATCTTACTATGTACCAAGTATTTTATACACACTATCTCATTTAAAATTACCCCCCAAATCATGAAGACAATGATATTTATCAACACTCATTTTAAAGATAAGAGGTCTAAAAGAAAATGTGAGTAATTTGCCCAAAGTCCCAAAACTAACAGATGAGGTTGCCAAAATCTGAAACAGGTTCACATGGTACCTACCCGAGCATGGTCAATTATCTACTGAGCTACTCTAACATACCTTGGAATCCATATTCCAGATACTTTCCTCCTCAGTTTACTACCACAGAATACACAGGCTTTAAAATTGAAATAAGACACCATTCTTTTATGTGACTCACCACCTCAGAATTACATGTGCAGAAAAGTAAAAAAATAATAATGAAACCCACCAAACAGGGATAATATACCTATCACTATTGACTTTGCATCTTTTCAGGATGTTGACTAACTTTATCTACAACTGGGTGGCAAAGACAAATTCTTTTTGTTGCCCTTGAATTTCAGGTTGTCCTTTAGTTTCATAGTACATAGTTAACTGTATGTATATGCATGCTTGAACAACTGCTGTGCTTTGGAAAGTCATAAACTGAAGGTTAAGAAATATTCTTTTATGACTAGATTTGTAAGGATCCTAGCCTAGTGCCACTCACATGCATTCATTTACTAAATGTTACTTAATAATGATGCTAATCTTCTCTGAGTCATGGGACCATAAAAAGGGAGTATCTTCTATGGGTTAAGATGTGCTATTCTCATTAACAGAATGTCTTTAACACAGCAGTCAAGGGAAGCTACTGCATCATTCCAAGACAAATTAGAGACATTGCACCCCTGTGGTGTAATCTTTGATTTCGATTAGAGGTTTCAGGTTGCTTCCTATGGATGGATGCAAAATATTCAGACTACTAAAGAGGATGGAAGGTAACTTTATGACTTTCCATCTCAGAACTGCACCACTGATAACTGCAAATTCTAAGGCTTTAAAGAGAAACTAGAAAAACCAACAGTCATACATTGTTATTTTCATGAATATTAAACTCCCCCATTGCATATAAATATATAAAAAATATACATAATGTGTTCTGAGATGATTCAATAGAAAACTACTGGCATAACTAATCCTGTTGTTACCAAAACTCATGCAAACAATATTAAGCTACAGCAATTAGACAGCTTTTTAAAAATTTATATGAAAGTCAACATTATTAATTAAAAACTAGAAAAGTTTGTTAAAGGAAAGGGACCTACAAAAGAAATAAAATGTGTTGAGATTTCCCAATTGAGGACTTGTAAAACAAAAACATAATACTGTTTTCCTGATGCATCATACAATATATAGAAATAAAAATTTAGAATTTAGAATAAAATAACCTAATATTTCCCGGGAAACATTAAATATCTATGCAGTATGCACAATTATTTCCCTTGAGGAAAACACATTTCATTTCAGGTAGTAGGCGAACTCTCTCTCAGAATCTAGACTCCAAAATATATTATTTGCAATAAAGCACAAATTTTTGTTGTATATCTCTTAGTTTGCAAACAAACTGAATATAATTCAGTGGCAACTTAATGTAAAAAGTTAACAGTAGAAATACACAAATGCATATCTATATATAGATATAATACAATATATATAAAATATACACTACATATTTCCATGTAACATATATCGACTGTGTATTCAATTCCACATGGAATATTTTCCAGAATATAAAAACATTTTCTTGTTATTCTTTGTGTTAGCTCATGAAGTCAGCATCATTTTTAAACATGCTAAGATTGTTACCTTCAAATTCTCATATTGCTAAAAATTTTTGTTATACAAAGTAGTTTGTAAATAGAGATATTTATCCATACTCAGTTTTGTGTGCCAAATTAGGTGTCCTTGTATTTTGTTGGAGGGGAGTGTAAATTGGTAAAGAATTTTGCTAAGCATTTTTGTGATAAATATGCTGATACTTTTTTAAAATTTAATATTTGATTTTATCATTTCAAAGTCCTTGAAACTGTCCAAAGAAAACACAAAAAAGGTCAACTGAGTTATTTAGGATAGCCAAAAAAGAAAAGTAATCTAAATTTAGAGTCTTCATGGAATTTTTTCTGTCTATCGTGGCATGACCATATAATTGGGTATTATGTAACCACTCAGAGTCTATATCAGGGGTCCTCAAACTACGGCCTGCGGTCCACATGCAAATACAAATATTGTATTTGTTCCCGTTTTGTTTTTTTTACTTCAAAATAAGATATGTGCAGCGTGCATAGGAATTTGTTCATAGTTTTTTTTTTTTAAAAAACTATAGTCCGGCCCTCCAACGGTCTGAGGGAGAGTGAACTGGCCCCCTGTTTAAAAAGTTTGAGGACCCCTGGTCTATACATATAAAAGTGTAATATGCAAATCAGCCAGACAGCAGAACGACTTGTTGGCTATGACGTGCACTGACCACCAGGGGGAAGACACTCAATGCAGGAGCTGCCCCCAGCCCGAAGGCCTTGATTGCCTGATTGCGGCCTGCCTGCCAACCTCTCGGTCCCTCCCACTAGCCAGCAGGCTCCAATCACCAAATGGAGAACAGGGAACTGGGGGTGGGTATCGGCATGTCCACCAGGCCCCATGGTCCGACCACTTGCCCCACACACAGAGGGCAACCAGTGGCAGGGGGTGGGGCTGGCAAGTGGGCAGGAAGAGCCAACCTCTTGGTTTTTCCCCCTGGCCAGCAGGCTCCAATCACCCAATGGGGAACTGGGAACCAGTGGTGGGTGGTGGCTGACGTGGGTGGTGCCAGGGCCCCGATAGCCCTGCCGGTTGCCCCACACACAGAGGGGGACCCAGCGGTGGCAGGGGACAGGGCCAGCTGTCAGCATCCAGGGAAGATAGACCCTGATCACAGGACAGGCCTAAGGACCCTACCCGTGCATGAATTTCGTGCACCAGGCCTCTAGTCATAGCATAAAAACATGTGTGTAATAGTAAATAAAAAGGATAAAAATGTATAAATATAGCATTACCCAGCTAAATATACAAATAAGAAAATAAAGAGAGAAAAAGACTAATTTCAGATAGAAATATACCTGATCAAATGTGCCGAAATAGCAATGATAGCATACCGTGGGAAGTGAGAATATGATTGATTTTTTTGGGGTTTTGTCTTCTTGTTCTTCCTCCCACCAGTTTTTAATATAAATATGTCCTGAGTTGGTTGATTAAGTGTGTGGAATCTGGCAGAAAAGAGGCTTAATATATAAATTAAGTTTAGATAGAGGAAAACACAATAACTGAGATTCATTGCCATTGCATGTAGGGACTTATCCTGGGATTTCTAAGAATCCCTATCCGGCACCTCAACTGCAACACAAACTGGTAACAAATCACAGACAAGAAGTAGAGCCAAGTTATTTTCAGACAAAAGCCTGTGACTCTAGAGAGAAACAGTGAAGAGATGTGGACACTCAGAAGTTACAGTGAGTTTCTGAAAAAACAGTGCATCATAATAAGACTCCTGGAAAGAGCCCTATGGACTTCGTTAGATGTCTGGGATAGTTCTGTAGGCTCTGACAGAAGAAGAAAACAGTGAACTTCTTGTAGAATTATGAAGATGAAATTAACCTCAGACTCTGAGTTTCTAAAAAGACTGAAACTTTTCTAGATATGTTATAAACATATCTACATAGTTAATTTTGTTTTATATAGCCATTGTTTTAAAATTATAATAAATTAAAATTATTTAACATTTATCCAAAATATGAATAAGTAATTAATTAATTAAAGGGCCAAAACTTTTCCAAGAGCAGGAAGGTCAAGTCTATTGGCACCAGGTGCAGATTTAAAGGAAGCAGAACCCATTATGTGGGAAAAGACACACACTTAATCTCTCCTAATTGTGCTTCCTGGGGCATCCATGAGCGACTATGTCTTGGAAGAAGATTCTATGCACTTTCCACCCAACTCCAAGAGAAAAACATTTTAAAGGCAAATGCGGAGGCAAACAAATAACACTTTTCTTTGGCTTTGATAGTAAAAAAGCTGAACAATACAAAATTGTTTGGGAAAATCAAGAAAACAGATAATGTTTTTCATAACCTGGAACTGTGCTATTCAATGCATAGTCAACTGTGGCTTGTGAGTGCCAAGTGAGCATTTGAATCAATTGATAAATTTTAGATAAATAAAAATCAATGCCATTAAAAAAAAAAAGAAATGTGGCTACCATGGCTGAGGAAGTGAAATTGTAAATTTGCTTAATTTTCATTTTAGTTTAAAACTGAAGCAATGTAAACGATTTTTTTCCATGAAAACACAACTTTATTTGCTTGGTAGGACAGTAGTTCACTCTAACCCATGAAAATTTGACATCTAAATTCAGATGTATTGTGAGTATAAAACACTCACAAGAATTTGAAGACAGTACATTCTTGTTAACAATGTGAAATTGTCTCATTAATATTTTTTATTCATTGAACATTAAAATAATCTTTGATATATTGAGTTAACTAGAATATATTAGTAAATTAATTTCACTTTGTTGTTTTTTTAATTTTTAAAGTGGCTACTAGAATTTTTCGATTACATATGTAGCTCATGTTATATATCTATTAGACAGTGCTGAACTGGCATACAGCTCCAAAACATGGCAAAAACCGACTTACAGTTCGTTCACATCTAAGTTTTGAGACCAACAGTTATTCCTGTGATATATATATAGCAGTCTGTATATCTGGTTATCTAATGAAAACCAGAGACATTTTTCTTCTCATGACACCACTCAAATACATAACTGGCAAAAACAAGATAACTCGAGATTGGACAAGAGAGAGTGAGAAAGATAAATAGACCATATAAATTAAGATAGGATAACAACATTAGAATCATTAGAATCTGAATCTATAGCTTCTGAAAACAGCGCAAGATTCCAAGTAAACTTAAAAATTGATCTCAATTTAATTGCTTTGTTTTTTTCTATTTTTTTATTTTTAATAGGTTTCATGGGAATCAGACTATAAGAGAAACAATTAAGTCTGGTAAAACAATCTGATAAAGCGACCTAGTATAGGAATAAGAAAATCAGGCTTCTCTCTCTGACTCCGACACTTACTATCACAACCTTCACAGTCTCTCTGCAACTGTGTTTTCTTATTTTAAAAATTAGAACTACACCTGCTGGACACACCAGGCTGTTACAAAGACAAAATGAGTATGTGAGGAGAGTTTAAAATTTCTAAATCCCTCTGTGATGTGACCATCGGTATGTTAGCAAACATTTACTAGTACAGATAATAGAAAACTATGACAATTCACAGCTGGGAGCATAAAACTGTAGTAGCTGCTCCCATAGTCTAATTTAAGGTTCCTCAAATTTCTCTTCCACATACTAGTAACTGAATTTCCTTTCCTGAGACTAGGAATTTTGCCATCCCTTGAACAGATCATAGTTTTGGGGATACTGCTTGTATATGTCCATGGTTAATATAGTCATGTGACACAGAAATGAAGGCCATAGAACCCTGACCCATCCATCAATTATTAAATTTGCTGTTGACAGCCTGAAAAGCATTGTGCACTAAACATCTTTCCTGAACAGTGGAGAGATTCTCCAGTGTCCGGGTCACAGAACACACAGCCCTAATCATAACCTACAGTCTGCACATGACCTACTACTCAACCTCCTCACATTCTGATCCAGTTTCATAGCTTCCCATCAGTAACAAAAACTTACCAAACTCTTAAAACACTCAGACACCTCCTCCTAGTACTGACAACAGTACTGCCTATTTATGTTGTAGGTCAGTTTAGGTCAATAACATCACCCGGGGAGCTTTATACCAAATATAATTTGGAAAACTCTCTTCTCCTACACTTTGTGTGTCTATTAACATTGGTTCCGTCTTGGGCTTAGACAATCAACACACTCCAACCCCCTGGCCACAACGATCGTTTAAGCATGAGCATCAAAGACAAAAACCAACTTAAAGGTATTGGAAGAGTTAGGAAATTGATTCTCCCATACATGATGGTGAGTGGCTGCTTTTATTGGACACTTTCTCTTGAGAATTTGATATTAGAGTCAACATCATCTATCACTAGGGAGTAGAGGTAATAGTAGAAGCTGGAACTCAAAGTAGTTCATTCTTGAGAATGGTAGAACAACACCTATAATCCTATAATGGTAAATCACATGCTGCATTGTGTCCACTTCAGTGGTCCAATCATTCATGAAATTAGACTCTGTGATTGCAATTCTTTGAATTGTTAAAGTCCTCTTGATGCTTGGCTATTCAACTGTTGAGACAGTTCCCTGACCTTCCTTATATCCTTTTGCAACCTTATAACAGGCTGATTTTGTCCTTTTGGTCATGTTTGTTACCCATTTGTTCTAGTCCCATTTCTTTCCCTGCAAAATTTGGAGAATAATATCACCAATCTCCTATTGTCAGGGCCAAAGCTATATGTTTATTTACATGATGTTTGTAAATTATCTTGTATGGTATGCAGCTCTTAGTACAAAATAGTGATCATTTTCCTACTCAGTAATTTTTATCATTATCAAAGACCTTAAAAACATTCAGAGGTGATTAAATTTATCATGGCAAATGATGGGATTATTAAGCAAAGCAGTGAGCTGTGGACACTCCTAAACATTTTCTTGAGCCATTATCATTGTTAAGTTGGAAAAAAATGTATTTTAGATATTTTTCCATATCCATAAAGAAAAGCATCATATCCACTGAAACTAAATTCTTTGTCCTAATAAATAATTCCCACTTTTTCTACTGCAGTAAATTGATTTATTGGTCTCATTTTTCACTTCTCAATAACAAAATTATATATATGGTCTACAGTGAGAAAAATGGTCTCCTTTCGTCAATGGGATATTAATAAACATGACACTAGCAGAGCTTTAAAATGCGGACTTACTACCTTGTAATGCAGTGATCCCCCATGAGAAGAACATGCAATGGGTAGCCAGTGCCACTTCAGCTTAGGCTTAGTAAATGACACATTGAACAAATCCAAACTCAACCTGCAGCTTAAAGTCAAGTCCAGCAGGGATGCAAAATGAGACAGAGCCACCAAGTCCAGCCTAAGGTTGGCAAGTCCTGTCTGACCATGCGAACAAAGGCTTGGTGGAAGCCACCAAGTTGGAGAAAGGGTTCTTACACAGCACCATTGTGATAAGCACTAACCAATGTAGGTAAGCTTATTTTTGATACCATAATCATGGTTTTTGTAATTATTGTTGTTTTTGCCTGTTTGTTTTAACAAATCAGATACTGGCTCTAGGGACAATACAAGTGTCAGTCCACTTCAGCTACTATAACAAAATACTGTAGACTGGGTAGCTCCAACAATAGAAATTTATTTGCGCACAATTCTGGAGGCTAGAAGTCTGAGATCAGGTCAACCGCATGGTCAGGTTTTGGTGAAAGCTCTCTTTCTAGCTTGCAGAGGTCACATTCTGCTGTGCCTCAGATGGCAGAGAAGAAAACAATTATCTGGTGTCTCTTCTTATAAGGACACTTATCTCATCAGAAGGCCCCACCCTCAAGACCTCATCTAACCTTAATCACCTCCCAAAGGCCTCATCTCCAAAATACCACCACATTGAGCACTAGGGCTTCAATATGTGAATTTTAGGAGGACACAAGTATTCAGTCCCTATCAACAAATAAAGGACTACAAAATTATGTTGTCTAGTAATATTTTGTTTGGTATATGAGCACATGAAAATGACAATACAAATGGATTAGATATATAATATCATGATACAGATTGAGGACTGAACCAGAGCAAATACTTTATACTGCCATTCCAATTCATCATAACTAAATTCTCTAGGACTATGAAAGGGCATTGGTAATGGTTAAAAAAAAAATCCTATCTTCCCTCACATAGGAGCGGGGTATGAGGGATTTACTAATCCAAGCCTGGAGTTTGGGGCTTCAGAGTTGGTCAGGGTCATGGCTTTGGCTTGTGGAAGATAATTTCTTGAGAGCATTCTGGGCAATAGCCATTTAGACACTCCTGATCCAATGGGGCATAGTCTTCAACAGTCAGAGAGGCAGAATCAAAGTGGGTGTAAGGCAATAAAATAAATGATGGGGGCATTGGGCCATAGCAAGAAGATTCAAAATGTTTTAAAGCAGAACTGACAAGATTCCTATCTGAGGGCCAGAGGAACTTCTGGTAAGATACTTATAAAGTAGCTTTCCACAGTTTCACTTACCCATGGTCAACCACAGTTCAAAAAATATTAAATGGAATATTCCAGAAATAAGCAATTCATAAGTTTTACATGTTCACTGTTGTAAGTAGTGTAATGAAATCTCCTGTCAGGTTCCATCATGCCTGGGACATGAATCATCCCTTTGTCCAGTGTCTCCCTGCTGTAGACACTCCCTGCTGCTAGCCACTTAATAGCCATTTGGGTTATCCAATGATTGTCATGGTATCACAGTGCTTGTTTTCAAGTAATCCTTATTTTAATTAATCCTGGCCCCAAAGCACAAGAGTAGTGTTCCTGGTAATTCAGATATACCAAAGAAGATGTAAAGTGCCTCTTTTAAGTGAAAAGGTAAATATAAGTACATTAAGATATTTTTAGATATACCACATACATATAACTTATATTGTAATTGTTCTATTTTACCATTAGTTACTGTTGCTAATCTTTTGCTGTGCCTAATTTGTAAATTACATTTTATCATAAGGGTGTATGCATGGGATAAAGCATATTACATATAGGGTTAGGAACTATCTGTGGTTTCAGGCATCCACTGGGGGACTTGGAACATATGCCCATGGATATGGAGGACTACTGTATATTTGCTTGTGGTCAAGGAGCTATTAAGGGTGCTGAGATAGTTTGAAATGGAAATGCAAGTCTTCTTTTCTTATAATTATTATAATTGCCCATGAGATAAAATACAGTCTGAGAACTAGTAGTACTTTCTTTGCCAAGGTTTAAATGAACAATAATGGCTATTCTGACTTATGTGAAAATTAAATCTAAGAGCATAACCTCTGGGCAGAAACCATGATACAGGGGTTTAGTATACAACTGTTCTAGCAAAAGAATTAGATGTCCTGTGCCCTGATGTTTTTCCTCGGAAGAGTTCAAAAATATGTGGAGAATTCCCTACCCATTGCAGCCTGCTCTAACCCTCTTAATTGGTATGCTGTGATCACACCCCTCTTGATTACACCCCAAGGGTATAATAGGAGTCAGGTTTCACTTTAGCACCTTTCATCTTATCAGAAGTAAACTGCTTTATGTAAAGTAGCTCTGCATAGACTTACTACTGACACCAGTCACCCCAGGTGACTTCAGGGCTCATCATTAATGCACAACTGTTTAAAATAAAGCCAAGAGTCACATATGTAATTGAAACTGCAGGGATAATGAGAAGGAAACAGTAAGAAGTCACATTGCTTTGAGGACTAGGCTACTATAGTTTAGAAAAAATCATGGTCCTAAAAGAAACTCTACGGAAAGGGTTTAGGAATAGAGCTATTTTTAAAGCAATGGCAACAGAAGAACTGGTGTCAGTTAACCCTCCCGTATACCAAGATAATTCACTTGACTGTAAGACAGAGGGCATTAAATGAAGAATTATTTTTCAAGGTTATCCAAGATAAAGTTTGGAACAACTGAACAGCTCCCATTTTACAATGACAAAATAAACACTTAGTTTATACTGCATTTAAGGAAAGTGTCTTTGCCATATTAAACGTATTATCAGAAGGTGGATGTTATCCAGCTGTAAGTGAAATATATTTCAGGTTCAAGAACATTTTGGAGTACAGAACTTGTCTGATGAAATGTTAAACACGTAAAAACAACTGAAACAGCAAATCTTCAGGATAAAATGTTTATTGCCTTTTCTTTTGAGGGTTTTTGCATTGAATAAGTACATTTTTCTTCACCTCCAATGATACTTTAAAATGGGCCTTCAATGGTGAAAATGAGCAAAACGCTAAACTTTTTAGAAAACTTCTCAAATACAATCAGAAAATAGAAGATAAAAAAGGAATAAAGGAAGGAGAAGTAAGGGGGGATGATGGGAAGAGAGAGGATGGGAGAGGTGAAGGAAAAAACAGTGATTTTCACTATCATCAGATAAATTGAATCACAGGCTGAGAAAGTTCATTAAATTAAGAAGTCTTTCATGTTGGAGGGTTGTAACTTCTGGAGTCTTTAATATTTGGCCAATCAAAATTGCTCTCTTATTATTCCATCTGATTTACCAGCTTTCATGTTGTAGCTACCAGTTAATGTCCTTTAGCAACTTTAAATCATTTGCCAAGTGGTGATGTATATTTCAAGTTAAAGAGCTTGATATACCCAAAGGCTTAACTGGGTTTTGTCTTCAATTTTCCTCTTTTAAAGTTCAAAACAAGTCATTTTTTCTTTACTCTCTGAAATCAATATAAAATGTGTGTTCATAAAACTAAAAAGAGCATGGATGTGTTTAGCGGGCTTAGTTCAATGGATTAGTAGGCAACCATTTTTCTAATTAGTCTTCCCCTCTGAACTTTTCTCTGCTTTAAGCAGTAAATGAAAATGTTCTGAGAACATCACAGTACTCTTCTTCCAATAAAGAAGGTATCAGGCAATAAAGCATAGCCATGTTCAATATAATCACAAATCCCACATGTAGAATTGCCATTTTATTTTTAATGGATTTACCACTCAGAAGCCAGGAATAAAATTACTTGATGAATAAGTTATATATTTATACTTCGGCTCTAAATTTAAGCCTCCTCATGGGCTTTTTAAAAATAAGTAATTTATGTTAATGACCATGTTTTCATGTTTGCTTTGCTACTGGGATATGCTCCCTCCCCTATTGCCATGCACAAAAGAAAAGAAAGGTAAGGCACTGGTGTCTGAAAAGGCAGTCTGTTACTCGTGGTGACCGACTTGGGGAAGTTTCTGAGCTCCCAATGTCATGCTACCCAAGTCTAAAATCACTTCCTGTTTCTGTAATATCGAAACAAAAGATTAAAAATATTTTTATTGATTTCAGAAAGGAAGGGAGAGAGAATGAGAGAGAAAAACACCAATGATGAATCACTGATCAGCTGCCTCCTGCACACCCCACACTGGGGCTTGAGCTCACAACCTGGGCATGTGCCCTGACCGACATACAAATTGTGACCTCCTGGTTCATAGGTCAATGCTCAACCACTGAGCCATGCCGGCAAGGCTTGAAACAAAAGATTTGAACTGTAAGTAATTTTGAGCATTTGAACTGAAATGACATTTTGTGGGACTTGTTCAGAATTTTTACATTCTTTGTTAAGTTTATTCCTAGGTATTTTATTCTTTTTGTTGCCTAGAATACAGTACTTCTTACACTAAATTCTTAATAAATATTTCTAAATAGATGAGGGATGTGATGAGTAAAAGAATGAATGAATGAACAAATGAATGAATGAAATGTTTATAGTCTAAAATGATAATTTTTACTATAGTGGACTTAGTGGTATACACAAAGAACTGTGTGAATAAAGAAGTAGTGTTTCTAATACAAATAAGTGGGGACAATGAATTTAATATCAATATAGCTCATTCCATCAAGTTTTAAAATGTACACAGTCTCTCACATAAGCATTCCACTTGTAGAATTGAAGTTACTAATACAAATAAAGTAAGTTCTCTGTACTGTATTATTCTTTATACTTAAGTATTTTTTGGAATAACAAATATAGAACACAACATAGATGCCATAGATTAGGATCTAATTGAATAAATTACTATATATTCATATCACAGAATACTATACAAATATTAAATACTAGAGGCCCGTTGCACGAAGATTCACACAACAGGCCTTCCTTCCCTTGGCTGCCGGCACCGGTTTTCCTCCGGCACCCAGGACCTGGGCTGCTTCACTCGGGCCGCTGCCAGGCATCTGGACCCAGACTGCTCTGGGACCGGGGCTGCTTCGCTCTGGCCGCTGCCACCACCCACCGGGGGCATCCTCTGAGCCACTGGCGGCCTTTGGTCCGGCCGCAGTGGAGAAGCCAAGCATCTTCAGTCTTCACTCCAGCTGGAGTCTTCAGTCTTTGCTCCATGCCTGCATATGCAAATTAACTGCCATCTTGTTGGGTTAATTTGCATACTCATCCTGATTGGCTGGTGGGCATAGTGGAGTTATACCAATTTGCATGTTTCTCTTGTATTAGTGTAGATATTGATAGAGTGATAGAGTTCCATGTTGAGATAAGAACATGTGATACAGTTCCATTGTGAAGTGAAAAAAAATAAACAAGGAGCAGAAGAGTGTATATGTTATCATGTACACAAAAGTACATACAAACATATTCATACACATGTATATTGTATAAGCATTGTTTATTTCTGGAATGGTACATTAAAAATGTAGGCATAATGATTGCCTCTGACAGACTGAGCTGGGGACTTGAAGTATTAGTGAGACTTATTATTGTGTATCTATTTATACTTTATGCATTATTTTTTAATATTTTATTTATTTTTTACAGAGAGGAAGGGAGAGGGATAGAGAGTCAGAAACATCGATGAGAGAGAAACATCAATCAGCTGCCTCTTGCACACCCCCTACTGGGGATGTGCCTGCAACCAAGGTACATGCCTTTGACCAGAATTGAGCCTGGGACCCTTCAGTCCACAGGCCGCTGTCCACTGAGCCAAACCAGCTAGGGCTGCATTCTTTTTTTTAAATATATTTTTTGTTGATTTCAGAGAAGAAGGGAGAGAGATAGAAACATCAATGATGAGAATCACTGATCAGCTGCCTCCTGCATGCCGCCCACTGGGGATTGAGCCCACAATCGGGGCATGTGCCCTGACTGGGAATAGAACCATGACTTCCTGGTTCATAGATGGCCATTCAACCACTGAGCCATGCCGCCAGGCTATACTTTATGTGTTCTTTATCATGTGCATGTATTAACTCATAAAATAAGAAATAAATCAATAATGGGTAGCTAAACAAATAAATAGAAGTTAGAGCAATATCACAGAAAGGGTGATGCCAGACCTGCTGTTTGAAAGATGCAGGAAAGTTCAATTAAAACAGAAGCAAGAGAAAACCACTCAGGGAGAAAAACTGATTTGTATAAAGGCATGATATAAATAATTTTATAAAAATTAACCGCTGGAGCAAAAGCCAAGGCTTTTGTATCATCAGAATGAAGTATGTATTGCTGGGGATGGGGGATAAAGTTGGGGAAGAAGGGAGTTAGAGCAGAAGTGTCAAGAGAGAGGAGGCAGGGAACAGATTACAAAGGGCCATTTGTGCAGTGCTAAGGAGTTTATTTTTAGAAAAAAAAACCAAAAACAAAACTAGAGGAAGACATTAAAGCAATGGTTCCCAAAGCTGGCTGCCCATTATAGTCACCCAGAGAGCATTTAAAAAGTCCTCACTCCCAAGCCCCCAACTCCAGAAATTCTAATTTAATTGTTCTTGGCTGGGGCCTTATGATTCTAATGTGTAGCCAAGTTTGTGAACCGCTGCATTAGCAGATTTTAAATAAACTACATGTACAATTTTACAATGTAGAAAAAGCAGTAACCCTGATTGCGTTTAGATTGAATTTGGGGTGTGCTAAAGTGTACAAGATTTCTTAAAATATTATCACTATAATAAATAAATGAAATCTAAAAAGCTAAACTGAACACAAGTAGTAAAGATGGATAAGAAATAGAATATACTGAGCTTGGCTCAGTGGTTGGGTGTCTACCTATGAACCAGGAGGTCACAGTTCAATTCCCCATCAGGGCACATGCCCAGGTTGTGGGCTCATTCTCCAGTGTGGGCAGTGCAGGAGGCAGCCAATCAATGACTCTCTCATCATTGATATTTTTCTCTCTCCCTCTCTATACCTCTTTGAAATCAATTAAAGTATTTTAAAAGAAAAAAAAGAAATTGAATATTCTGTTTTTATGGACATGAGAGTGGTAAAAATATGTTGATTTCAAATATGGGTTCAGATTCAAATTCTACTTCAGCCATTTTATTGCTGTGTGATTTTAGACAAGTAATTTAGCCTAAATGTCTGTTTCCTCACATGCAAAATGGAAATAATAATAAAACCTGCACCACAGAAATTTTTGAGTGGCAGACTAAGTTCATAGTTGATCACAAAATCAAAGATATAACAAACACTCAACAACTAATAGCAATTATAAAACTTTTGCTGGCACATTAGATATGCCAAATGCATGAGAGGAAAAAGTTCAGCTTGACTTCTAGAATTTCTATGTAATATTTTTATTGAAATGAGATATTTAGAGAAAACTGTACAAGTCATAAGTGAAGAGCTCAATGCATTTTCACAGACTTAATACCCCTGTTTAACCAGCATTCAGGTCAAGAAGCAAATATTATCAGGACCTAATGCTCCCATCAAGTCTTTGGTCCACATTATTTTTATTTGGCCCACTGAAGTATTTAGAAATACCTGTTACCAAGAAAAATATTATAGGAAGAGGTGCAATAGCGATGATGATAAGTTTAGTTCTGGACAAGGGTGGTCAGGGGCCTAGGGAATATTCAAATGGAAGTGACCAGAATATGTTGAGTAGGTAAAACTGTAGACACCAAGTTGATAGGCACTAGCAATTCAGTAGCAGTTGACACTAAAAACAGTTTTTTAAATAATTTATTAAAGGTATATAAGTAAAATGATTAGGCATCATATGTTGCTGGTCACATTGTTTAAAAAGTAAGGAAAAGAAAAGAAAGAAAGAGATCCCATTCTTTGGGTAGCTTTACAATCATGTTGTGTATCTGTCTTTATTTAATGTACTTATTTATTTCTGAAAACATTCCTCTACTGGAACCATTTGACCTTACACAGAGAAACAATATGATTTAAATTGACTTAAATAAATATGTTAAAGTATTATAATATTCTATGTTGCCATGATATAGAATGACAAATATTGCTACTGGTTAGAAATATAACATTTTGCTTTTTGACCAAATTTTTATTGTTGCTGTTTAATAAATATTTACTATAAGCTGGGCCTGTATCTGTCTTTCATTCCTCTGGTCTTAGCATAAACACTACCTCCTACAAGACCGCCTGTCCTAAAGTAAATTTCATTCATTATTCTCCTGTCCCCATTTCCTTGAGAGTACTCAACATTATTTAAAAGTATATATTTAGTTGTTTGTTAACCAGCTTATTGAATCTTTCCCCTAATGTATTAGCTTTTGAAAGGTCCAGTCATATTCAATTGCTTCATCACCATATTCTTGGCACTTAGGTAATGAATTATTATCAGGGATTCTAAATCTTGGCACTATTGACATTTCCAGCCAGTTAATTCTTTGTTATGATGGGCTCTCCCATACACTGTAGCATATTTAGCAGCATCCATGGCCTCTACCCAGTAGATGTCAGTAACAACCCCATCCCTCTTCAGTTGCGATAACTACTAATATCTTCTCACCTGGCATATGTCCCCTGGAAGGCAAAATTGCCCCCAGTTGATTATCACTGAATTATTGAGTAAATAAGTGAACAAATGAGTAATGAGTACTGAATAAATGTCTGATTCCTCCAAAAACAGAAGCAGCAGAAAAGAGCATTCTAGTCAGAGAAATTTGTAAATAGGTAGACACCAAAGGGGGTCAAAAGTTTATTACATCCAAGAGCTGAGAGGTAGCTACTATGTCTGAAGCTATAACAAAGCTGAGTTGAAATAGGAGAGGGAAGCACAGTTCAGTTATATAAGTCAAAGTAAAAAGATTTGGAATTCACTCTTGGTAGAATAAGGAGAGTTTTAACGAAGAGGTGAGATGATTTAATTGACCTTTTTAAACGGCTGCTCTGAGTGTTGTGATTTAGGTATCAGAAGAGGGATAAAGACTGGATAAGGGAAACCAGTGAAGATGCTATTTTGTTACTCCAGGAAGGAGATGATGTTGGCACACAGAAGTATAGAGATTGAGGGGGACCGTTACAAATTATTAGGTTAGGCCAAATCAATCTGCCAAGCAAAATGGATTCTATATAAATATTATAATCGGGAAATATTTATCAGAATGATATTATATGTATAGGATATAGGTTTGGTTATTTTACACATATGTAAATGAAACTAAAGCACTCATTTTCTGAAAGATTTTTTTAAAATCACTTATTCCATGTATTTAATGACTGTGATGTCCTCTAAACTTCAGAATAACAATATCTAGTTTGCATTTATGAACAAGAACCCCACTGAGTATTACTGGACCTTATAATGAAACTTTCAATTAACTTTACCATGAATGGAATAATCTCGCTGTGATATTCTATTTATTTTTGAAATATCTTGAGTAAATTTGTATTTGGAAAATCACTTTAAAATGCTTCATTTTAGATTTTAATTTGCAAAACTGTAGTGATATTTATATAACATCTTTGTAAACATAAGGTTTCATATGAAATTTGTTGTTTGATTTTCTGAACACTTTTAATCTTATTTTTCTGTCAAATTTTGACTAACAAGCATTTTATAATCAAGTTTTCTCCTTTTCTCATAATCTCCTTTCCTTCACAGCCCACTATAGATTGTACTAGATATTGTGCCTATTTTTCATATATATACAGCTCTATGAGAAAATGAGAAATCTAGGTGTTTATTTGAATTAATCATCAGTGAGGGAGAATTGATCAAAATTTTCTGTAACTTTCCTCCTTCAAAACCATCATAATTCTGGTAAAGCTTTTTAAAAATATTTGGACTGCATATATTGGTGACAATTCAGACATTGATAGCTGATCATAAAGGAATTGTTTAGCAAGAACTCTGAGGGAATGATTAGTCTGGCAAAGAAAGTTTTTAAACATTTAAGAAGATTCCAAATTTATAAAAATTAACCAATATTTTAATGACAAAATATTTTTGAATACTTATTAATGCACACTTCTAAAATATGTAAAATTTGCAACTCTATGTGGCTTGATTTGATTTTTCTAACTGCCTTTAGAAAAATAAATTTAGGCTACATAAAAATACTGAAACTAAAGAACTGACAAAACTCCTCATTTATTCATCATGGTTGCATATACTGTTCAATAAACTTGGACAACACTTAGAGAGACTCAACAGCCTACCTATCTATAGTCATTAGACATCCTTCCTGCCTCACTCACCTTGATCTAAAGTCCTTTCTACCTCATATAATTGATATTAACTTGCTATTAACTTTCTGAGGAGAGAAAACTGTCCCATGATCCTTTGCAAGACTAAACATGCCAATGATTTCAAATGTAGGTTTTAATCAATAATAAAGCTTTCTGTTAAGTTTTAACATATTATATACTTTATTTTATTAAATGACATCAATATCATCATCTAACACTATGACAATTCCCCATATTTTAATATCCTCTTCCACTGTGCAGCAGAACATAGCTGCATATTTTTTCCATGGTAAATATTATCAATCATATGGCTACAGCCTCTCTAAATTTTATTTTCTTTTTAAAATCTGTTGCATAACATGTTTTAACTTGTCAATAATCAAATTTCTAAACCTTTGGAACTTACAATGGAAATGCTAAAATTCTGGGATCAAAAACAACGCTTTAACACTTTATGAGAGATTTTGTATCTTCATGTTTGTGAATTTAAAAGCACTTTGAGTTCTTTCCCCTCATGAGAGTTTATATCTAAGCAGTCTGTCTCCAGCTAACCAGGCTCACTTCAAGATGGCGACATTTCCGTGGAACACATGTCCTGTCAATCAACAAGATTACAATTACAAACTAAAGATGCCTTGAGGACCCATTCTAAAAATATTTTGACATCTGAATCTCTGAGAGTAAGAGTGAATCTTCCAGATTCACATGAATAAAGTTTCTGAGATAGCTGATATTTTTAAAATTCTGTGTCATGCCAATTATGTGAATCCATGCTAGCTATAACACAACTGCAAATCTAGGATGTATTGGGATGGTATGTGAATATTCTACAAAACATATCAGATTGATATTTGCTACATGAGTGAAAGAAGTGCTCAGGAAATCTTTGGTTACAGACATTTTTACATCTCATTAGATGAATGGGTAATTATATCTGAAATCATCTTTTGATTGGGAGTCTCTTAGTTAATTTAAGGTGACTCCAATGACATCTAACTGTTCTGTTTCTATTCCAAATAGGGTTTTGAGTTTTTCTAAAAAGGATAGTACAGTCTTGTCTATATGCACAGAAAAGGAGTACCTTGAGTATAACTACGTAGATTTTTCTACCATAAAGAACTGTTTACTGCTATGACCATCTTACAAGAAACCCTACTGGATAATCAATCTTCTGATCAAACTCCAGGGAATTCAATATAGTTAGAACTCAATATGTATTAGGGAAACCACAAAATGAATAATCTATGGTCATTCCATGGTAGAGATTGTAATCTAGCTATCATTTCCATAGGAATAATGAGGAATAGTTTACCACTTAACAACAGGGTCAAATTTTTGTAGGACAACAGATATTTTTCACCAAGTTTCAAGCTTAGTCTTTTATTCAACTTTCTTGCCATGCTACCCTGCAATATAATTCATATAGTTTCTGTAGCAATTCTACCACAAAATGTACATTATGTTTGCAATAAGAAAAGCACATTCAATAAAAAATTGAATTCAATAACTAGTAAAACTTGGTCAAATACTCAAAGTTCAAAAACTAAATCATTTATTTTATGATAGTAAGGAAGAAGGTGGGAAATTGGAAAATAATGTAAAATATTCCAAAACACTTTTACTATTTTTAACTAACAGAGCAGAACATTTTACAGACCTCTGCAAGCCTTTTGTTTTCCTTTCCTCTCTCATCAAACTAACCCTGCTCCCCACACCATCTCTTTCTTTCATTTGGAATTTTGGTTTATAACACTCTACCATGAAACTAATCTTTGTTTTGATCTCATTCTTTGCATTAAAACAAAAACACATATGGGGAGAGCAAAAGTCGGTTTATAGTTGTGAATATGGGAAACATAATTTATTCTTGTATTATTATTTATTAATTATTGTATTATTTTCCATATGAACAACTGTAAACCTACCTTTGCCTCCCCCAGCACACATGACACATTAATCAGAAAGTCAGATCTGTTTTAAAAATTTTAATCACTGATATAGATGACCTGAAGTTATATGATAATTTAATAGATCGTAGAATTGTACACACACAAGAACCACATTAAAACCCAAGCTAAAGCCAGACAGAGAAGGACAAATATCTTATGATTTCACTTATATGTGGAATCTAATAAACAAAATAATTTAACAAACAAAACAGAAACAGAAGCATAGATACATAGAACAGACTAACAGGTGTCAGAGCGGGGGATTGGGTGGGTGAGTGAAAAAAGGTGAAGGGATCATGCAATATATGTATGTGACACATAGACATGGAAAACAGTATGGTATATGCATAACCCATGGACACAGACAATAATGTGGTGAAGGCCTGGGGGAGTAGGTCAGGGGCTGGGAATAGGGGGTTAAAGAGAAGAGAAATTGGGGGATATTTGTAATACTGTCAACAATAATTTTAAAAAATTAAAAGAAAATCCTGCCACCTTCTGGCCTCAACATACACATCTGTAGAATGGGAACCACCAAGGTACCTACCCCCATGAGGAAAACACATTAAGATACTTAAATTATCATCTGGACTCAGACTTGAGTTTAAACCTGGGCTCTGCCTGTTCCCACTGAGGGATGCCTCAGTTTCCCCCTCTGGAAAGAGAGAGAGTTCACTTTCTGACACCCACTGGGACTGTTTTGAGACTCAGCTGCTTCCTATAATGACCCTCATTTGTTAAGCTCTCTATGTGCCATGCTCTGGCTGTGCCTGCTCCGTGTACCTGTTTGCTCATCTGAGAAATGGAGCTAATAGGTAGAAAGATTCCAACTGGAGAGCATAGGTGGAGCTCCCTGCACAGTGCCTGGCACCCCGTCCAGTGCTAAAAGCCTGAGAGCTGTGGTGAGCCCTGCCCTTCTGAGTCCTGTCATCAAAGTGGTTGCTATTTAACGCATCTAGCACTGGTCTTGCACACAGCAGGTGCTCAATAAATGCCCTCTTTGGAATTAAATAAACTTGGCTCTAATCCTAGCTCTAAGGCTTTGGACATTTCACTTTCTCCTCCTGAGCCTTGGTTTGCCCATCTGAGAAACATGCTCACCATGGGCGCTGGGCAGGAGCAGCATCCGGCACCCAGCAGAGCTGGGTGGTGAGGATGGCAAGTGTTGGGTGGATTGTGCTGGAAGCCAATTGCAGCATGTCAGCAGGACTGAATCATCTGGAAATGGCTGAGGGCATTTCCCCAAACCCGAAAAGGATGCATAAATGATTGCTTGTTGCCAGACAGCTAAGGGCATTTCAATATACATGTTATTGCCTCCTGCTGGCCAAACACCTGAACAGCCGAAGGCAATTCCTCCAATCTGATAATGGATTCTCTATATTAAACCCTGGCCTTTGATGTATATCTACCTTGCCTTAGGACAATTTGTGTTAATAAAAAGCAAAGGGTCCTGAGACAAGGGAGAACTTAGTTCCTTTAGCTAAGTCTCTGGCTCCACATAATGCCTTACAAAACTATGTTTTATCTCTGGACTCTTTAATCATTTACAAACAGCGCCTTTTCCAGATTCTGGAACCCTTCTAGATGCTGGATTACGACCACCGGTCATTATATAGATGGGGTGGTAATGACCTTGCTCCCTGGCAGGTCAGTGGGCCAACCTGCCCTTCAGATTGTGACACCCCTCCCCCACCCATGACTTCACCCCCAGAGTGGCCAGTGGAACCCTGAGGGGTCTGTGAGGTCACCCCATTCCACTCCACAAACACTCTCTTGGGGCAGCAGCCACTGGCTGTCTCTGTCCCGGGGAGGTTTCAGAGACCCTGGGACTCGGGAGCCGTGGTCAGGAAGAAGCTCCTGAGAGGGACATGGAGCACTGGGAATCAAGGACACTCCAAGTGCTGACCCTGGGAGGCCAGAACCAGGGGCAGAAGTCTCCTGGGCATGCGGAGTGTCATTCAGCAGGTCCGGGAGGCCCACTGCCACCAGGCCACCATGGTCCTTGGTTGCCTACTGCTCCTGGTGATGGCTCTGCCCCTGGTCACGACAGGCGCCATGGACTGCATCTTCTGTGAGCTTACCGACTCCTCCAACTACCCTGACATCCCCATGACCTGTGACAATGACGAGGAGTGCTTTATGGGCGAAGGAAGGCCCCTGGCCTGAGCCCCATCATCAACAAAGGCACCATAGACATCAATTCATATGGTCTCCTTGAAGAGCCTGTCACCTATCAGAGCGTCACCTACAGCCTCACCTTTACCTGCTGTTATGGCGAACTGTGTAACAAGGCCCCCACCCCCGCAGGCAGCCTGAAGGCGGGGGCCCCCTGCCTGGCACTGGGCATGCTGCTACTGCTTCAATGACTGTGACCAGCGTGGAGGGTAGGGCCCAGGACTGGTCTCAGGACTCCTCTGCTTCTTGTGCCTCCTGCCCCTCCCCGGACCAGATTTCTTTAAACTGTGAAAGAAAGGTGATGGCTTAAAAAAATACAGGGCATGGTTGACTGAACTGCATGTAGATCTCTTGAGACTGTATCACATTATCTGGTGGTTCTTAAACTTCCCTGACTATTAGAAACACCTGCCAACCTCAGACTAATAAAATCAGAATCTCTGGCAGGGTGGGCCCTAAGCACTGGTAGTCATTTAAAAATCCCTAAGAACCCCGGGCAAAACAGAATGATACATTCCATTGCAAAATTTTATTGGGTGAGTGTCCAAACTGGAAAGGAGGAAGTAAAATGGTCATTATTCACAGATGACATGATGTTATGGCGAACTGTGTAACAAGGCCCCCACCCCCGCAGGCAGCCTGAAGGCGGGGGCCCCCTGCCTGGCACTGGGCATGCTGCTACTGCTTCAATGACTGTGACCAGCGTGGAGGGTAGGGCCCAGGACTGGTCTCAGGACTCCTCTGCTTCTTGTGCCTCCTGCCCCTCCCCCTCCCCCTCTCCCTTCCTCTTTAAATGGCCAGAGGCCCTAGACAAAATAAAAATAATAATGATAAAGCTGTACAGTACTTTTTCATAGAAATGATAGTGTAATACTTCTCATGCTGTTATAGCTAGCAGAGTGATGAGTTGAGAAAATTATCCAGATAATCTATCTAAACACTATACAAAAAACTACTAGATTTAATAAATGAACTTGGCAAAGTACCAGGATACAAAATTAACACCCAGAATTTGATGGCATTTTTATACACCAATAATGAACACTCAGAGAAACTAAAAAAAAAAAAAAATCAATTTACCATTTTAAAAAACAACAAAAAACAAGATACCTTGGAATAAACTTAACCAAGGAGGTAAAAGACCTGTACTCTGAAAATTACATGACATTGAAAACATAAATAGAGGAAGATACAAACAAGTGGAAGCATATGCCATGTTAATGGATTGGGAGAATTAACATTATTAAAATGTCTATACTACCAAAAGCAATCTAAATATTCAACACAATCCCTGTTAAAATACCAATGGCAGTCTAGCTGGTGTGGCTAAGTGGTTGATCATTGACAAATGAGCCAGGAGGTTACTGGCTGGATTCCCAATCAGGGCACATGCCCGGGTTGCAGACTCCATCCCCAGGAGGGGGCATGCAGGAGGCAGCCAATCAATGTTCTCTCATTCATTTTTCTACCTTTCTATTCTTTCCCCTTCATCTATTTTTTAAAAATCAATAAAAAACATATATTAACAAATAAAATACCAATGGCATAGTTCATAGATCTATCTGGAACAAACACTCCAAAAATTTATATTATACCAAAAAAGACCTCAAATAGCCAAAGCAATCTTGAGAAAGGAGAACAAAGTTGTAGGAATCACAATATCAAGATATACTACAAAGCCACTGTAATCAAAACAGCCTGGTACTGGCAAAAGAACAGGCATATAAATCAATGGAACAGAACAGAGACCCCAGAAATTGGCCCAATCCATTAAGCTCAATTAATATTTGACAAAGGAGGCGTGAGCATACAATTGAGTCAAGAAAGTCTCTTCAATGAATGGTGTTGGGAAAACTGAACAGATACATGCAAAAAAATGAAACTAGACCACCAACTTATACCATACACAAGAATAAACTCAAAATAGATAAAAGACCTAAATGTGAGTTTTGAAAGCATAAAAATCCTAGAAGAAACCATAGGCAGCAAAATCTCAGACATCTTTTATAGCAATATGTTTACAGATACATCTCCTAGGGCAAAGGGGACTAAGGAGAAAATAAACAAATAGAACTGCATAGAATAAAAAGCTTCTGCACAACAAAAGAAATCATCAACAAAACCAAAGGTTAGCTCACTGTATGAGAGACCGTATTTGGCAATGAGACATCTGATAAAGGGTTAATATCCAAAATATATAAGAAACACATACAACTCAACAAAAGGAAGATAAATAATCCAATTAAAAAATGAACAAAGGACCTAAATAGACACTTCTCCAAAGTGGACATACAAATGGCCAAGAGACATATGAAAACATGCTCAAAGCCTCTGACTATCAGAGAGAGTCAAATTAAAATGACAATGAGGTATCACCTCACACCTGTCAGAATAGCTACCATAAAAATACTTCAACAAATGACAGGTGCTGGTGAGTATATGGAGAAAAGGGAACCCTAGTACACCGCTGGTGGAACTACAGACTGGTGCAGCCATTATTGAAAACAGTATGGAGTTTTCTCAAAAAAATTAAATATGGAACTGCCATTTGACCCAGTGATTCCACTTCTAGGAATATATCCTAAGAAATCCGAATTACCAATCAGAAAGAATGTATGCACCCCTATGTTCATTGCAGCACAATTGACAATAACTAAGACCTGGAAATAGCCCAAGTGCCATCAGTAGATGAGTGTATAAAAAAGCAGTGGTACATTTACACCATGGAATACTATGCAGCAGTTAAAAAGAAGGATTTCTTAACCTTTGAGACAGTATGGAGGGACCTGGAGAGTATTACCGGTATGCTAAGGGAAATAAGCCAGTCTGAGAAAAACAAGTATCAGAGCATCTCACTTCAGCTTGTACTCTGATTAACATTTGTGTGATGAGGTATGTTACTGATAGCCACCTGGACTGCTGTGGATCAGAACAGGCTTAAAAACGGGTCCTGACTTCAGACATCGATCATCCTCTCTTGATCCACACTCCAGGCTGCCTTGCTCCATGGCAGAAGAACAGCCAAACCTCTTATCATAAGACTTTGGTTGCCTTCCTCCCGCTGACTCGACCCAACCAGATGGCCAGCCATCCAAAGATGGATCCGCGACTGCCCGCAAAGAACGCCACTCTTCCCCGGAGATCCCGTTAAGTCTGAGGCCACGGCACCAGGAACCTTGCAAGCAATAAAATGTGCAGTGTGATTTGCAACTGCATATTCTTGTGTGGCTTAATTCCTTTGGCAGTCTTAACTATATTAATATAAGGTCAGATAATAATGCCTACCCTCGGTCCTGCTTGCTTAGTCTCTTCCCTAGCAACTACTTAATGTATGAACACCTGCACAGTTAAGTTTATCTCAAGGGACGCCTTGAATAACGCCCCATATACTCAACTCAGACATAAGTCATCAATCGAAGAACTTGTATGCATATATGAAAAACTCATGGACACAGACAACAGAATGGTGAAGACCTGGGGCATGGCCAGGGGTGGGCTAGAAGGGGTCAATGAGGGAAAAAAGTATTACATTACATATGTAATACTTTCATTTTTTTACTTTCATTAAAAAAATGAAAATAGTAACTAAAAAAAAGATATTAGCCCATATACATGTAGTTTTATTTCTGAGCTCTCAATTTTGTTCTATTGTGTTTCTGTTTTTCTGCAAATACCATGCTGTTTTTATTATTGTTGCTCTGCAGTATAATTTGAAATCGGGTAGTGTGATACCTCCATCTTTGTGTTTTTGCTTTTTGTTTTCCTCTCAGGATTGCTCTGGCTATTCAGGACTTTTTGTGGTTCCATCCAAAGCTGATGAATTTTTTTTGTTCTATTTCTTTTTTTATAATATTTTTAATTGTTTGGGGGAGAGGAAGGGAGAGTGAGAGGGAGATAGAAACATCAATGATGAGAGAGAAACATCACCAATTGGCTACCTCTTGCTCACTCCCTAGTGGGGTTCGAGTCCAAAACTGGGTATTGTGCCCTGACCAGGAATTGAACTGGTGACCTGTTGGTTCACGGACAGACACTCAACCACTGAGTTACACCAACCAGGCTTTGTGGGAAACTGTTTATTGCCTTCACTATCTGATAAACATAGACAGAGAACCCACCCCCTCCCAAGGCTGGGTGCCTTTGCAGCCCTAGCGGAGGTCAGCTAGGCGCCACCTCTGTTTACCCAGACAGTGGTAGCTGAAACTACTCCCCCATTTATTATTATGTAAACCCTTGCTGATGGGCTAGTCTGCCTGTTGCCAGGGGTCACCTGCCTAAGGGCTATGCTATGGGTGCATCCCAGAATCAATAAAAGCTTGGTGAGGCCTGAGCACGGAGGAAGTCCTTCGGGACTTGCCGCGTGGTCCCCCAATATTGCGAAATTATCTCGTGTCTTTTTCTCTCATTTGTTGTGCGGCTCCTCTTTCAGATACTGAACCCTACTCCACGCAGAACGTAGAGGGAGTCTTACTCGACAAGGCTTGTTCTATTTCTTTAAAAAATGTCATTGGGATTTTGATGGGAATTTCATTAAATCTGTATATTGCTTTGGGTTATATGACCATTTTAACTATGTTGATTGTTCTAATTCATGGATTTATCAATTGAGAAGGTAATGGCTTAAATTTGCATAACAATCTTAACCTTGTTTACTGTGCTTTGCCTGATATCCTCCCATAACTGGTTTCCCCTACCCCCAGATCTTCTTTGTTTTTAGTTGGAGATGATATTTAAGGTGGTGTTTTGGGCTATTTCAAGGAATGACTCAGTTTTCCTAGATCTCTCCCATGTATACAGGAGGTATACATGTTATTAAGCTTCTGATTGGTTTTCTTCTGTTAATGTCTTTTTGTAATAAATGGGACTTAGCCAGAAACCTAGAAGGGTAGAGGGAAAATTATTTTTCCTGCCTGACATGGTCATGAGTTCATTCAGTGGAAGCAGGAGCCCCTGACGGGCCTATCTGGCTAGAGCTGGAAACACAAAGACTAGACATCTGTTGCCAAAGATACTGCCTGAGGCACAAAGGAAGAGAGAGAGGTACCCGGGGGTCTTTAACTTTCCAGTCCTCTGCCTTAAGCCAAACAGCTGGAAGCCAAGTGTCAAGGAAACCTAGCACTTAGCTTACAAGGCTCAATGTCCCACTGGCACCCAGCAAAGCAGGTAAAGGAGTAAGGAGTATATCTGAGGGTACAGGAATGAACCCTATAAGCCAACAACCCTACTCCTAGGTATATACAAGGAGCACTGTTTATAATAGGAAAACAATAAAAACTGGAAACATCTATCAACAGCATAATGTATAAATATATGGTGGTTTATGCCTCCAATGGAATATGGCAGTGAAAATAAATGAACTACAGCTCTACTCACTGACGTAGATGAATCTCAGCAACATAATGCTGATTGAAAAAGCAGTCACACAAAACTAGATGCAATATGATTCCAATTATATGCAATTCAAAAGCTTGCAGAACAAAACAATTTATTATTTAGCAATGCATGCATATATGGCAAGACTATAAAGCAAAGAAAAATTCAAGAGTGTGATTATCGCTATTAATGGGGAAGTGATGGAATTGAGGAGTGGCTTATAGGTGGCTTCAAATTGCTGAGGATATTTGAAATTAAAAAGTTTATTTTATTATTTAAATAAGATATTGTACATATTATTTTATCCCCATGCAATAAAAATATTTTAAGATAAATATATGTTTGCATGATCAAGTTAATAACTACCATCTAAAAGGAAAATAGTGTTACCAGAGAGCCTCCCGCTTGCCCAGGAATTTTCCTAGCTTCTTATTATCCTGCCACAGTAGTTCTTTCCTCTGGAAATTCTCCCCCTTTCTGTTTTCAGTTTTTTGCACTGAAAAAATAGTTTAATAATCATAGCAGACCAGAGGCTGATTCCGTGGGGAGGGAATGGGGGTAGCTGATCATGAAAAATGATTGTTCCCCTAGTTTAAAAATGACCTCTGGCAACATTTTCCTTGAAGCTTTTAGCTTTATATATTATTGTCAGTCACATCGCAACTTTGAGGAAACAGTCTTCGTGCTGAAGGCTCTATTACAGCTAATACGTGTCTCCAGAATACAGAAAGGCATTTCAAACTCATTCTTTTAAGAAGTATTTATTGAGTGCTTGCTATGTGAATAAAATCAAGCTGAATTTAAAATGAACTTGTATAAAAACATATATATAACACAGAGGCACAGACAACAGTGTGGTGGTAGCCAGAGGGAAACGGGTGTGGGGGGAGGTAGAAGCGGGCAAGGGGAGGTACATGGGGGCAGAGACTTTGTTTGGGGTGACGGGCACGGGATGCAGTGTGCACATGATGTTTTCTTGAGTTGTGCACTTGAAACCTGTATGGTTTTGTGAACCAATGTCACCCCAATAAATGCAATAAAAACTAAAATAAAATGAACATGCATGATTCAATTCTTATTTATATCAAGGAAAAGAGGTTATAGGGCTTTCATATACTAAAGGAATGCCTGAAAAAATAAGCCACATGACCCTAGGTGTGAAGGATCACATAGCAATGAGCCAGAGCTACACTGGATCTTCTTGGGAAATATTGTCCACAAAGAACATGGAACTAGATAATTGGGAAATCCAGTTCGAACTATGCAGCAGATTCCATGCACACCATTTTATTGGCCTATTTTAATCAGCATGGTGAAGGGCAGTCTACCAAGCACACTAAAGGCTCACCAGTCAAGCTCCCCCCCCAC
>NW_006289235.1:1599372-1620828 GCF_000327345.1 Myotis davidii
CCGTATCTCTCAGTGTTACTGCCTCAAGACTGTCTGCAAAGTCATGGAAACTCACTCAGCCTCCACAGATGATGTCTCTTGGCAGCTCTCAATCAAGGGGACACAGAAATGACAGACATAGTCCCAATCCTCATGTCCTTCAGTGGGACAACTATAAGTGCATTCTCCAGCATTCCTCAGAGGACTGAGCAACAATTCCACACAGTGGTAGCCAACTCAGTAACTCAGTATTTGTTCCCTTTCTCCTCTCTTCCCCTGCTCTCCAACTTGGGTTTCCTCTGATCAGCTACCAAATGAACTTCTTTCTCCCTAATCCTAGTCCCAGATTTGGCTTTTGAAGAAACTCAAACTAAGATTGTGACAAACTGCAACCAAAAAGAGCTTCTTTCTTCAAAACAGGATGAACAAATGCCTATCAAGTGTCATTATCAGAACACAGACAACAGAGAACAAGGATATTTGTCCTCATTGAGCAAAGTGAGATGCTGGACCCTCAGGTTAGAGACAAAGAGCGATCCAACTACCATCGGGAGGAATAGGTAAGGATTCTGAGTGGAAAGACTTTAAAACAAGCAATAAAATCCTAGAAATAAAAAAGCAGTTAGCTGAGTACACACCAGATTCTGAGAGCAAGAGCACTGAGGGACTCACAGAAAAAGATTCTGAGGGGACCAGCACAGCAAATTCATCCTTATGGCAACTGTTAATCAGCAACAGATAGTTCTGGATAAATAAGAGCTAAGCATTGGAATTGATGGGCATAGACTGTATTTCATTGCATAGCATGGTAAAATCTTGAGGTATCCATTTATGGCATAAAAAATTGAGTCATATTTGTACCAGGAAACAAGTACAAGAGTGGCCATAGCAGCTCTGTTCAAAATACCAAAATAAACAAATAAACAAAAAATCTGCAAGCAGTCCAAAAGCCCTCTAGCAGGAGAATGACTAATTAAATTATCTGTATAGTAGTGGAAATAAGGGAGCTACTGCCACACCAAAACCTGAAGATTAATTTTAGGGAGATCATATTGCATAAAAGAAAGCAAGTGCCACATATCCTTTTTAAATAAATCTTTATTGTTGAGAGTACTACATCTGTCCCCTTTTTCCTCCAATTCACTTCTTCTAGCCTGCCCTCCACCATTATCCCAGGCCTTCACCACCCTGTTATCTGTGTCCATGGGTTATGCATATATGTATAGAAGTTCTTTGGTTAATCTTTTCTCCTCCACTTCCCTCTGAGATTCAACACTCTGTTCCATGCTTATATGTCTGGATCTATTTTGTTTATCAGTTTATTTTGTTCATTAGATTCCACATATGAGTGAGATCATGTGACACTTATCTTTCTCTGACTGGCTTACTTCACTTAGCATCATACTCTATAGGCCCACCCATGCTGTCGCAATTGGTAAGAATTCTTTCTTTTTCACAGCTGCATAATATTCCACTGGTGCCACATATCCTTTTAATAACATTTAAATATGAAAATAAACACTAAGTATTATGCACGCCCCATGCACCAAATTAAATGTTTTCACAATAGTCCTGTGGCATAAGTACTATTATTCCCATATTGTGGATGAAAAAACTGAGGCTCAGAGAATCTAAATAATTTGCCCAAGTCAAATCCAGGCTGTAGAACGCCACACTTTTAACTGCTATACTAAAACACGAACAAACATTGTTGAGGCATATATATCTGATACATTTATTTTTTTTAATCAGGGAATGCTAGCAGGATTTTTTTTTTTATCTCAGGTTGGGGACACTGGCAGATGTAATGGAGAAACACATAGGTAAACATAATTGACAATATCGTAGTCTTTACACTGCATGACAAGGTAGAGATTAGAATGAGATGTGTGTGGTGAGTGGCCCAAGTGCAAAATCAGATATGTATTCACCTAAAATGTTGACATTTTGCTCACCATGGACTGTTTTACATTTATTTTGATTTTGAAAATGTTGAACTAAAATGTTACCTTAATTACTGTATTTTTAGGTACCCCTTTGCATTTTATACTGGAAGCAAGCATCTCACTTGCCTTACCCTATTCCAAGCCCTGGCTCAGAAGTGGCCATCTTGCTAGGAGAGGAAGGTGGGGAGAAAATACAGCACTTGTCTAGATTTAGTAGGTTTCTCTATTTTTATAGATTATATGTTTGTCTCAGGTGGCTTGGTGAGGAGTCTGATCAACATTTAAGTGAGGCTAAATTACCCCTCTGTCCTTAATGATCATTAAAGTCAATTCCCTTAGGTTAACAAATTTAAAAAGGAAAATGGAGTTATGGGTATTAAGCATCTGCACTATGTCAAGGCTTTAAAACAGTTCCTCACTGAACCCTTCCAATCCCTCCATAAAGCCAGTATTAATATTCCCATTCTTTGCATAAGAAAGTTGAGACTCAGAGATGTTAAGTACATGGTCTTAGGACACATATTTCAAGTGCCATAAATTCTTAAATTCCATGTGCCACTTGTATTATGTTTTTCATCCTCTTATGCTTGGCTTATTCTGAGAGGTGGTGGTAGCTATTATGATCAAATCAATTATGATATGTGAAAATGATTCATATAGTGGAAAGTACCATATCAACATTAACATAGTCTTATTAATAATAACAATAATAAAACTATTTGTTTCTGTTTCTAATTTTCATAATAGAGGTGAAAGTATATTTTTCCTTATTTAGAGTGCCATATGAAATATTACAAAGACAAAAAATTCCACTCTCATTACATTGGGAAACTATCAGTCATCCTCTCTGAAATAAAATATTCTGAGCTTTGTACTATATTTTCTCTTATTCCTATTAACATAATTAAAATGCTGAAATGCATTTGAACACATGTTTATTCTCTGAGAAAAGGTAACTAGAAATATTATCTATCCTAAATTGTGACAGCTATGATATTGTAAATAGAATGATAAAAATGTAATACACACAATTTCATAATTTACTATTTGATTCCAAAGTCCAGGAGAAAGTGAAAATATAAATCAAATTCAATTCTAGCCAGTTTAACCAATTGTGTATCCCATTAGACCTCATTAAGTTTACTTTATCTCAAACAAGTAGCTAATACCATAAATAAATGAAAAGATTATTTCAAATGTCAATGTTTTGTCTCTGGATAATATACTTTATTACTTTTTATTTCTTATTTGAATCTACAAAATATTTAAGATATATGTTAAAGATAAGTACCTGAAAGTTTTTAAAAAGTGAAATACTTTTATCTATGTGCAAACAAATCTTGTTAGCACATGTGACCTTTGTTTATCCTGTACTAGAGGCCCATTGCGTGAAATCGTGCATGGTAGCCCACCACTGCTCGCAGCCCTGCCCACCTGCCCACACTGCTCACCTCATTCACCTCCCTGCTCGCTGTGTTCACTGCCCTGCCAACCCACCCTCAAGGGGACCGGTCATTTGGTTGTCATGGTTGTCACGGACACTGACTTTTTATATATACAGATAATAAAAGCCTAATATGCTAAGTGTCCAGTCGTCCAGTCATCCATTCAAACAATCAAAGTGTAATATGCTAATGATATGCTAAGGCAGCTCAACTGCTTGCTATGATGTGCACTGACCACCAGGGGGGGAAGGTGCTGCGACTGGTGGGTTAGCTTCCTGCTGGGGTCTGGTTGATCCAACCAGATGAGCCAGACATGCCCTGGAGCCCTCCCATGCTCCCTCCCCGGCCGGTTTTGGCCTGATCCCACAGGCCAGGTTGAGGGACCTCACGGGTGCACAAATTCATACACTGGGCTTCTAGATTTGTTATAAGAATCTAGAAAGAGAATTTAGCAAGTATTTCAAAGGGAGTTAAAAAAAAAAGACATGTTGGACCTGACCAGTGTTGGTCAGTGATTGAGTGTCAACCTATGAACCAGGAGGTCACAGTTCAATTCCTAATCAGGGCACATGACCAGGTTGTGGGCTTGACCTCTATGAGGTAGCCAATCAATGATTCTCTCTCATCATTAATGTTTCTATCTCTCTCTACCACTCCCTTCCTCCTGAAATCAATAAAAATATATAGTTAAAAAATACATATATTAGATATTGTGCAACTTCCTTTACTAAACATCACACACAAATTCACAAACAAAAACACTATCAAACATAGAAAAACAAATGAGAACCTTTCCTAAAGATGTGCTTTTTCAACTGCTGGTCAGTGAGAAAATTGTGAATTCCCCAAACACCCCTTTTTACAATTTCTCTCTAATCCTATATTATCACCTGGATGGGGGAGGTTGGGGAGTAAATTGCATCTTGTGGCTATGTTTACCCTTTATAATATAAACATTTGTTGTGCTATCCTTGTTAAATGGTTTTTATCTGTTGAGTTTTCTGGTTTAGACTTGTTTGCTGAATAAATTCTCATTTCCAGAAAGGCCGCCTGGCTTTGTGGAAGTGGTAGGGGCATCTCCTTTTGACATTTCCCACTAAGGGAGTCGCCTAGCATGTCCTATCACTGTAGGTTTTGCCCTGCTGAGAAGGAAAGAAGCTTATGATAGCTTTCTGATTAACTCTGAAAAATGAAGTTGCTCTACAGATATCATCACCAAACCCCGAACAAAGATTATATAGAATTCCACTGACAGTTAAAAAGATTTACTTCTGGTTCAGTGCTTGGTAAGAGACTAAAGATTTTAGGAGGACTAAATGCAATCCAAATCCAAATTCCGTGTAATCATTAGTCACATTAAAATGTAGGTTCTACCTATGCTGTTGAAGTCTTATTGAGAAAATACTTAATTTAGTTTTCAAATTTCAGAGATAAAACATGTAGGATTGGAATTTCTTTGTTGGAGACACACACACACACACACACACACACACACACCTTACTATCTATTGTAAAGGTCTGAATTATTTATATTACTATTGATTAAAAATTTTTATTACCTGGAAAATGTAAGAATCCATTAAAGATAAAATTGACTCTTGAAATCCAATATCTATTTAATCTAAACTTGCATCAAAACATCTCAAAATTTTCAATATGTATTTTTTTCCTTAAAGACAATTAAAATACTATCTATACAGCTTTAAGAATATACCACAAACTCCCAGAGTGAACTCTAATGCAAACTATGGACTCTGGGTGGTAATGGTGTACCAATGTGGGTTCATAAATTGTAACAAATGCACCATTCTTGTGCATGATGTTGCTAATTTGGGAGGTTATGCATGTGTTAGGACAAAGGGTATATGGGAAATTCTGTACTTACTTTCCACTCAATTTTGCTGTATCTAAAAACTACTCTAAAAATAAAGTCTATTAAAAACAAAATAATATGTCACAATAATTCATTTGAAATCTCTTATAGAAGTTTAATACATTTCTAACACAGGGTATACACAATAACACAAGGTCCTAGCCTTTCAGATGTCATAATTGGAGTGAGGAAAAATAATTATCATGCAATATGATACATGCTACAATACAGCTTAATATAAAGTGCTACAGCGGCATCAAAGGAGAAAGGGAGATGAATTCCACCTCAGAGACTTAATAAAATACATCACCCAGAAGATTTTGTTTGCATCTCAAATGATTATCAGAAGCTTAGCAGGTTAAGCTAGTGGGCAATTTCATTCAAGGTCTAAGGAGACTGCTTTAAAGTGTAAGAGAACAGACAAGGAATAGAAAAAATAAAGAGGTCAAAATCGGAAAATGACAAAAGAGAGAACGTTGTAGGCCAAACTACTGCATTGAAATTTGGGGTAATGGGGATCATAAAAAATCTTTTACGTGAGTAATTGTGAGAACAGTGTATGGACGGATTGGCTTAGAAAGATGATCAAGGAGCCAAATAAAATTAAGAAGACATGGCAAATAACCTTGGTTGAAGATAAGGCAGTGATGGTAGCAAAGGAAAGATTCCAGAGATAGTGACCCACCATAAAGTTCTATGGTCAGGATGTAACCACAGAACCAGCTCAAAAATGGTCCTATCCTGTTTCTAACAAGATACTAAGTTGCCTTTCAAAGACAATAGACCAAAATCCCAAGTCATGCAGCCACAGAATGCACAGAGGAGAGAACCTGCACCCACAGCCAAAATTTCCCCCAAGACCAAAGAACCAAGATGTGACCAGAACTTGAACACCAGAACCCTTTCAGAAGCAAAGGGTTCATTGTCCAGGATGATCTAGTGCTGAAGCTTTACCATAAATGACCAAATTGCAAGGTTCTCCAATGAAAACTTGCCCCACCAGCACTTCCCCATACCTGTTCTCCTCCTTAAAAACCCTCATCTTTGCCTTCTCGGGGAGGTGAATTTGGGCTTTTTCCAGGTCTCTTCCTTGGGCTGCTTCTTGAAATACTCTTTCCTTGTTGCATACTTCATGCTTCAGTAATTAGTCTTACTGCACGGTATTCTTTTATTAATTACTTTTTTTTCTCTTGTACACTTTAATTGAGCACTGTCCCGCTCTCACGATCTAGCGCTGTCCAGTTTTCCAGTCCTCGGGCTCCAGCTCTCCCGCTCCAAGTCTCGCGGGCTCTCCAGCTCTGGGATCTCACGCTCCAGCTCCAGGTCTCGCGGGCTCTAGCTTCGGGAACTTGTGCTTCAGCTCTAGGTCTCCCGCACTCCAGCGCCTGGATTGCCCGCTCCAGTTCCAGAGTTGGCACTCCACTTCCAGGTCTTATGCGCTTCAGCTCCAGCTCTTGTGCGCTCCAGTTCCAGGTCTTACGAGCTTCAGCTCCAGGTCTTGTGGGCTCCAGTTCCAGATCTTGAGCGTTTGCTCTAGTTCGCCCTCCACTGCTCTTTCGCTCTCCAGTGCTCAAGCTCGCTCTCTCTCTCACTCCCCCCCCCTCCCTCTTATTAATTACATTTTACAATGGCATTAAAGTCATTTCCTCTCGGGAAATCTAACCCCATATACTCTTTTGCTCAGAGGGCTTAAGGGAAATGAAATATCAACTCATGGGTCAAAGGGTAAGTCAAATCTCTCTGAAAAGGAAAACCTAGATTTGTTCCTTGCAAACATGACTGATGATTAATGGCTGAAAGATGAAATCACTGCATGTATAAAAAGAAAGGTTGAAGCTTGATATTTTATTTATTGAAGTCATTCTTAGATCGCAATTAATTTAACTTTATACATAAAACACTATCCCCAGTGAAACACTAGGTGGATAAAAGCCCCCTTAAGATCATCATCATCTTGTAATAGTCAATATACCCAGGTGGCTCCTGGAATACATTATCTATTGAAATATATCCTCTGTTGGATTTTAATTGAGACAGAGTGTAAAGCCAAAACGTTATGTACAATTTTTTAAAAAAATTACCTCCCTGAGTGCTGTTAGAAAAATGAGGTTTAAATTAATTTTAAATAAATTTCTTCCAGCTTTGTATTTATCCATCAGCTATATCTGAACTTCAAAGTACTCTGGTTGCATTTATCTCAGAGCAATGATGATGTCTGACCTTACAGTTTATTTGTGAAATCCATTTGTAGTAAATGGTGAATAAGTGTACAAGTGAAAACCATAAGCTCCTTGAAGAGTCCATGTTATTTTTCTCTTTCCTTTTCTCCCTCACTCTCCCCCTCTATTCCTCTCCCCCTCCATCTCTTTGCTTGCACGTAATAAAAACTCAATTGAATAAATTCAGCCCACTGGAAATATATATTTGGTATAGTTCAAAAATAACAACTAAATTTTTGACAAACAAACCAGAACTTAGAAGATTCTGTTCACTTATTTCTTCGACAAATATTTGTTGAATATTTATTTTATGCCACATCATGCATCAGGCAGTGGAGCTAAAACAGTAAACAAAGACAGACATGGAGCTTGTTCTCATGGACTTTCCAACTTATTGTAGGCAATAGCAAATAAATGACAAAAAATACAACCATAAAATATGATAAAAGTTATGGAAGAAATAAACATTATGTTAAGATACAGAATATCTAAAATAAAGACTCAAAAGGGATTAGTCTTGATTTAATAATCAAGCAAGGTGTCTTTGAGGAAGTATAATTATTTACTTTTAAATGTATTTTTATTGATTTCAGAGAGGAAGGGAGAGGGAAAGTGAGATAGAAACATCAATGATAAGAGAGCTTCATTGATCAGCTGCCTCCTGCACACCCCTCACTGGGATCAAACTCACAACATGGGTGAGGAAGTACAATTAAACTACAAAAGCAAAATAGTTTTGCTGCTACATAATTTGCACATAAAATGACAAAAATAATAAATATGACTTTCCTATTTTTCGTTATATTTCGGCTGAAATTCCACTTGCAGGAAGCATAGGTTTCAATGTCTCTTATTTTGAGACATTAATTGCTACATTTCTCATAACCAGTTTACCATTGGAAACAGGACTTTACCTTGATGGCTATACAACACCTTTTTTAGGCATACAAAAGACAAATACTAATACTACTAATAATTTAAAGTGATAAAACTATTAGATGTAATGATAAAACCCCATTATAGGGATAAAGCTAGGATAAAGTAAAAATAACTGTTTATGCTTTGCTATTGATGTCACTATTACTTGTCTTTTGTCATGCATGGATAAATTTATCAACAGTGACTAATTTTTTTTTAAATAAAAGTCCCAAGCTTTCACTATAGTGAAAGGGAAGATGGTTGTTGTTTTTTTATCACACAGATTTGCTACATTAAAAAAAAAAAAAAAAACTAACCCTGACCAGTTTGGCTCAGTGGCTAGAGCGTCGGCCTGCAGACTCAAGGGTCCCAGGTTCGATTCTGGTCAAGGGCATGTACCTTGGTTGCAGGCACATCCCCAGTGGGGGGTGTGCAGGAGGCGGCTGATCGATGTTTCTCTCTTCTAACTATCCCTCTCCCTTCCTCTCTGTAAAAAGTCAATAAAATAAAAAAATCAATAAAATATATTTTTTAAAAATATAAATAAATAAATAAATAAATAAAACTAATATGTCATAGGTTTGCAGGGCTTGTTTTACTTACTTAATTGAAGGTAAAGCTATGTCTCATTATAAAATAAGACTAAATTTTAATTGGAAAAAATACCCAAAGCAGAACCATACTAAATGTAAGATAGATTATCATTGTTAATTATAGAAAGTGAAGTTTTCAAAAAATTAGTTGTAAGGTTATACTTAAAACCAATTAAACTTAAATAACCATCTAAGTACCCAAGTAATCTTTTTAATTAAAATTTTATTTATTTTAATATATGTTTATTGATTTTTAGAGAGGAAGGGGGAGGAAGAGAGAGAGAGAAATATCAATGATGAGAGAGAACCATTAATTGGATGCCTCCTGAATGCCCCCTACTGGGGACAGAGCCCTCAAACAAGGATTCCTGACTAGGAATCAAACCGTGACCTCCTGGTTCTAAGGTTGACAATCACTGAATCTCACCAGCTGGGCCCAGGTAATCTTAAGTAAATATCAACTTTGGGGTATGCTGGCATGACAAAATAAAGGAAATGTCAAAATAGAAATATAGAAATCACCGAAGAATTGCTTTCTTTCTTTTGCTTACAGGAGATTTTTATTAATATTGAAAAATAGTAAGTCTCTCTGACATTTGGATTCAAAGATTTCTCATAAGCCTGTGGTTGTAAAGTGAATCTCAAGTTTATGAATGAAAGAATTAGAATATGAAAATGTTAATATAATAGTTTTCCTTGGGTTTGTGTAGTAGATTACAGTATATTTCAAACCACAGCCCATATTGCAAGTATAAGTCCTATGTAAGGTTATTGATCAGTTTTATGTTTTATGAGACTAATTTTTTCCCTCTAAAAATTCTTTTTAAAAAGGTACAATTTCATTGCCCTTTATTTGGACAAAAAATAAAATTATTTTTTTCAGAAACACAGGTTACATTCCAAACCTTAATACATGGATATTAAAGTTCTGGCAATAGAATATGTGTGCAAAATTGGAGGTTGATGGGACATGAATAACAGCCCAAATCTATTATACTACACCTACTGAAATATTGAAAAATGCGTGTCAGCAATAGAATCCTCATATCCAAAAATTTTTTAAAAATACAGTTTTGTGTATAAATTTTAAGCATCAAAATGTGTTTATAAAGTGAACTATTTAGATGAAATATTAAATATAACCTGAATATTTAGAATGAACAAACTTGGAGTTCATTTGGAAGATTGGAAAAAAGGTAGAAGGTGGTTCCAAGGCTGGGAGATTGGGCAATATTTAAAGCTTCTAGGAACACAATTTTCAATGGCATAGTTCAAAATTTGCCAAATGACTAAGTAGGCTTTTAAAAATTGTATCTTTTTTAAAAAAGAAAATCAATTAATTGACTAAACTTGCAAGTTATTTTGGCCCAGTATGCATAGCTAAGCAGTTCTAAGAATGTGTCTTCCTGGAGTTGGGGTGATCACATCAGCAGATATCGATGTTACATTGGAAATACTTTTCATTTTAAGACCACAATGCTATATTCTAGAAGATTGCTATTTTGAATCTTTTCATTCTGACAGTATCCTATAAGGAACCTTAAGGAATAGAACCCCCAATTTAGCAAACAAAATCTGAATGTTTTGGATGCACCAGATTTTGGGTAGAAGGAATTCATGTACTTTCAGAATTTGACTTTTGGGCTCCCTGAGTAACTGAACCATAACTTGAATCCACTAACTGGACCACATGAAACTGTCACTAATCTAATGCTATTGATAAAAGAGAATAACTTGAAAAATATGGTAGGCTTTTCTATAACATCTTTAAGAATAACAATTACCCTGGCTGGATAACTCAGTTGGTTAGAGCATCATCCCACTACAACAAGGTTGTGGGTTCCATCCCTGATCAGAGCACATAGAAGAAACCAACCAATGAATGCATAAATAAGTGAAACAACAAATCAATGTTTCTCTCTCTCCCTTCCTCTCGCTCTTTCTAAAATCAATCAATAAATTTTTTAAAAATTAAGAAAAAAAGAATAGCAATTAAACATTTTTGAGTGGGATACATAAAGAACTGAAAGGAATTTTAGAGACAGAACAGGAAGTTTTAGGGTAAAGGGGGGTCCATGGAAGAGGAATGCATGGGAAGGAGATAGCTCCAAGATGCAGAATGCTTATCTTACTGTCACAGAGGACAGAAATATTACAAGAGGAAGTCATACATTCACAGAGGATAGAGGAATGTTGCAAGATAAGGGGGAGAGAACGGGGAGGCACTAGGTGGACTTTGGACTTTGAAATGGATACTCTGCAGAAGAATTACCAATTAGAAAAGCACAGGGGTCATTAAAGAAGAGTCCATTTAGAAACTGTCATGAAAAGACAAAGAGCTTCAGCCTTTATAAACCTGAAAACAAAGAGACTCCGAGGACTGATTTTTTTTTCCCATTAGAGAGAGAGCAGGTTTTTCTCATTTGGGGACCCCTGTCCAGGCAACGAGTTTGTAAATGCTTCCAGTAAACTTCCACATTTTTATTTAAAATCTTTTAGTCCACAAATTTATTCTTCAAACTTTGTGGGACAAGAACCCACAGGAAGAGACTGCACCCCAACTCCATGTATCAGTACTGTATATGATAACAACTAAAATTAATTAAATTAATTGTGGGAGATGTTTTAATTACCATATGCCTACATAAAATCTAAACTGATTAAACTTTAAGAAATAGCCACAATTGTAGAAAGTAGTACTGGAGAATATATTAAGTTTGACGAAAGATTAGTGTAGTGGAAACAAAGAATAGTAGTTAGATAGCTTAGGGTGGTCACTGGGTAGCTGTTAAATCTTGGTTGATATGAATATTTAAACCGTGATTTTCTTATTTTTAAAATTGATGTGATCCCCATGCCAAATCAATAGGTTATATCTTTTGGAAAGGTCTTGGCTTAGTGTCTGGCATATATTAACTGCTTAAAAATCACTAGCTCTAATTATTACCAAAATGCATTTACTGACTTATTTATGCCATAATGTGTATCAGTAAATTATTTGGGCCTCTATTCCTCCTACTTGGAAGGCTTGACTCTATAACAAAAATCTCCATCTTATCTACCCTTTCTCAAATCCCTCCTTTCAAAAATCATTTCAGCCCACTCTGAAACTATTAAAATCCCTATGATAGGTGCTCAATAAATATCTGTTTTATTGTATATATGAAGAAAATTATCAAAGAAATACTAATTTACTGAAGGGTGAAAAGTCTTCTTTTATCTTACTATACACAAAATAATCAGCAAAAAATCTATTAGCCAAATAAATATGCAATCACACAGAAACTTCATTTAATATAATTTTTTTCTTTTCTTTCCTTTTGATTCAAATTTGCCTCATGCAGCACCCTGACTCACCTGCCTCCTTTTGTCTTATACTTCCACTCCCTTAATCATTAAGCCCTCAGGGCAACGAGGTTCTGGTCAGGCATCAAATAATCTTAGGAACAAAGCCTCAGGTCTGTTCACCAGAGACAGAGTTTTGGTCAAACCAGAGAAAACATCTCTGCCTCAATTGGGTTTCAGTTCCAGATCCAGGAAATCAAAGGACCCCACCAACCACACACTTGTGAAAACAGACAAGCAGCATCATGGCTGACATCAGGACCAGATGAAATGATCAACTATCCCCTACTCTAGCTCTCACTACATGACACTGTCACTAATCTAATACTATTGATGAAAGACAGAATAGTAGGCATTTCTAGAACAGTTTTAAGAATTGGAATTTGCCCTAACCGGTTTGGCTCAGTGGATAGAGCGTCAGCCTGTGGACTGAAAGGTCCCAGGTTCGATTCCAGCCAAGGGCATGTACCTTGGTTGCGGGCACATCCCCAGTGGGAGGTGTGCAAGAGGCAGCTGATCGATGTTTCTCTCTCATCGGTGTTTCCAACTCTCTATTCCTCTCTGTAAAAAATCAATAAAATATATTTAAAAAAATAGGAATTAAACATTTTTGAATGGGATACATACAGTATTGTATATGGTATCAACTAAAATAGAGACCACAACCCTAACCACAAACCTAACTCCCTTAGTCCTCTATAGAGCCCATTTTCTAGAAGCCATGGGGAGCCAGATCTTTGAACACAAGTTCACCTGTGACTCTGGACATGGCTCCATTTCCTTAAAAATAAACCTGTACTTTCTTATCTACAACCTCCTATTTGACTTTCATTGGGCTTTAATACACACAGGCTACTGAACCCATTTAGTTCAGTAACAAATACAAAAAAATTAAGTTTTTAGGTTGATCTCCCAATTAGGTTATAAATTCCCTGAAGCAGATTTAGGGTTTAATCACCAGCTCTCATCAATCCTTAGCTTCTATATTAATCTTCCTAAAATTTTGTTATGTCCTTCTGGAGCCTTCATGTCCCTAATAAGGATACTAAATATGATATACAAGGCAGCATGGTGCAAAGGCAAGATTACTTGGCTTAGAAATAAGAGACATATGTTTTCCTGCCCCCTTGTCAAATGTATCATGGGTGCTCAAATATAAAACCATCCATCGCACATGTGATATTGTGATTTTATAATAAGAAATATATATTTGGTCTTTATTTCCATTTCTGGTACAGATCTCCTAAAGCCCTTGAAATTTCATGTGTTGAGAGTTATACAAGTGTCTTTGTTATATGAATGAGGTTGATTGTGGAAAGCCTCCAAGGTACCTAAGTATGGGGGTTGGTTGCCAGGGAATCAACAAAAGTGTTGAAACCTTCAGTCCCATCCCCTAGATTCCAGGGAGGAGAGAGGAGCTAGAGATGGAATTCTAGTACCAAAGGCCAATGACTTAATCACCTATGCCAATGCAATGAAGTCTTCATTAAACCCAAAAGGATGGGGTTCAGAGAGCTTCTAGGTTGGTGAATGTAGGGAGAATGGAATGTCCGGAGAGGGCATGGAAGCTCTGTGCCCTCTCCCCATACCATAACCTATGTATTTCTTCCATCTGGCTGTTACTGAGTGTGAGAAAAAAAACAAGTAATCTTTTCTGTCAAAGAAGGGAGTTTAGGCAGCTGCCATTTTGGTTCACGTGACTTGCAGCTCCTCGGGGCCTCCATTTTGAAGGGGCAAAGGTCAACCCCTCCCCTTTTCCTTTAAATTAGCCAATTACACAAGACTGTGAGCCTAAGTTATGACCATTCAAGAGTGAGGGACAGATGACATGTGTGTCAGTCATAAAACCTTGAGCTGACCGCTAGTTCAGTGTGTGTGCTCCCAGACCTTGTGGGTGTGCGTGCATGTGCATCCTCCAGTAGGAGTAAAGAAAGATATTTGCTTTGCTGTCTGGCTCCCAAGTACCTTTGTATTCTACCAGGACCCCTGGTTTTGGGGCTCACCTCATTTCTAACATGAGTTATATCTTTTTTATAAAAAAAAAAACCCTGGTGATTTAGTAAGTAATACATGGATTTCCTGAGTTCTGTGTGCTGTTCTATCAAATTAATTGAACCCAAGGTGGGCTCTTGGGAACATCTGATTTGTAACCAGTGGGTTAAAAAATACAGGTGACAACCTCGACTTGCATTGGCCTCTGAAGTGGGGGTATTGTGGGACAGAACTTTTATCCTGTGGAATCTGATGCTATGTCAGAATTGAGTTGAATTTGTAGAAGAGCAATATTTTCCACCCCAAAATATCTCTCTTTGGTATAAGGGTTATTTTAAGCTGGTTATTTTTTAAGAAACAGCAGACTTGGGAAAGGTTCTGAAAGCCACATAGAAGTTACCCTTTTGTAAGGGAAATTTACACTTATAAGGGAAACCTCCATTTGTAAGGGTGTATATATCAGGAAGAATATGACTCTAAATCTCTTAGGCTCTTACCAATGCAGAACACAGTGATTAAATCTGCATAACAGTCTTATCCTCTTTACTGTGCTTTTCCTGATAACCTCCATAACTAACTCCCCACCACCAACATCTTTTATCTTTAGCTGAAGGTGGTATTTAAGGTGAGGCTTCTACCTTTTTGGCAAATTACTAGGTTTTCCTGGATCTGTCCCATGTATACAGGAAGTATACATGTTATTCAACTTTTGTTTGATTTTCTCCTGTTAGTCTATATCACGTCAATGTAATTCTTAGATCAGACAGAAGTGTTTAGAAGAGTAGAGGGAAATATTTTCTCCCTAACAATATTTAGGTCTACAATACTGTTTTGTAGTATGTGAGTTTGTTTGTATGTGTGATCTTTAAAAAACTCATTAACAATGACACCTACCAAGTAAAAAGATGAAGTCATATCCCTAGGAATATTTTAATACTTATGCAACGTCTGCCTTCTTTTGAAAAAATCAATTCCATCAGGTAACCACCTTATGGATCTAAAATGTGTAATGATATGTCTTCTAAACAGTATTATCTTATTCAAAATAAAACAAAACAATTGAGAATGGCTTTGAATATGAGACATTTTAATTTAAGAGACTTTGAAACAATGCACATGTAAGGAGAATACCTGATCACAGATTAATTTATGTGAAGTGGGGATGGGAGGGCTGCTGCTTATATCAGACTAACACTGACAACTTTAGGTTGTCATATTACAGATAAAAGGTAATGAGAACAGTGAATATTCATTTGTGTGTTTTGTTTTTTTTCCTGCCTATTTTTTCCCACTGGTTCCTTGATTTCTTTAAATATATTCCAAACATTTACCCTTAAGGTAAAGGAAGTTATGCACAGAAATAATTTCAGAGAACAGTCAATAGCATTCAGTGACTGAATGGGTTTAGGAATGGATAAGGAACAAAAAAGAAATGACTCTAGGGATTTCAGATTTAGAAGCATGGAAGCACTGGTGCCTATAATAGAAAGGGGAAACAGTCATGAGAAGCTAATATGTGTGGGAGTAGATAATGAGTTTCATTTGGGATATTTAATTGTGAGAGTGATGGGGGGACACTTAATTGGAGATGTTCTGTAGGTGTAATGATATTAAGAAGGGGAAAAATTCAATTAGAGCTCCACCAAATTATATCAACTGTGTCTAAACCGTATTGATTGCCTGTGTGTATACCTGGTGTGCAGTGCAGCAAAGCTGAATGCCACTGAGCTCCCCTTCAGCTCTACATTCTTTGATTTGATGAAGGATATAGCGGGTGACACAGCAGATACAGCATGAATCCAGCTGTTTTCTCTCACTGTTCCTCTGACATATCTGTTTCTTGTACTACAAAATGATAATACTGTGCCAAGTTCAACTAACTGATCAGGGTTACTAAGGGCATCAAAATCCATCATATACTTGAAAGTAATAGGAAAACCAAAATGTATTATAGAAATGTATGATACTTATTATTATGTCTATTATTCTACTTGGAGAAGTAGGTAGGAACTTATATAAAGTACTTGGGTTAAGAGAACCTTTTATTACTTCTATAACTAAGATTTTGTAGAAATTAATTCCCAGCTGCTTAAGATACTTTTAAATGTCATCACAAACTAATCATAACCTAACCTGCTTTTTAGTCCCATTTTCAGCACCTCCCCCAAGCATTTCAGAAACATAACTACCCAGATTTTCCAAGGCACCATGTAAAAGCATTCCTGTAAGCTTTTGTATTGCAGGTCCCTCTATCCTGGAATGCAACCTTTACTCCTCCATGCCTCCAGTTCTACATCCAGTAAGGCCTAACTTCTTTGAGATGCATTTCAAATATCACTCTTACTTTAAGAAGAATCATTCACTCCTTTTGCTTCTATACCATTTAAGTCTTAAATTTTAAGATATATCTTTATATAAGGACATCAATAAAGGCCTCTCTTTTTCTTTGCTGTGGCCTTCCACAATTTACGAGAAGCACCTGGTGATTAAACCCCAATATCCTTAGCTCCTCTGATTCAAACAGCTTCCCAGGACAAGATAAGCTGCAGTCAAGGCTACAATCTTGCATACCCCTCTTCCCTACTGTTTTCACAACTCAGGGACAATTTGCAACAAGGTGTCTCTAGTTAGTAGAAAGTACCTCCCCACCACCCCCAGAAGGCAAAGACTTAAATCTGCATAACATCCTTACCCTTGTTTACTGGCCTTTTCATGTTAGCCTCCCACAACTGGCTTCCTTCCCCAATATCTTCTTTGTCTTTAGCTGGAGAATGGCATTTAAGGTGATGAGTTGGGCCATCTAGGGGAGATACTTAGTTTTATTGGTTCTCTGCAATGTATACAGGAGGTGCACATGTTATTAAACTTATTTGTTTTCTTTTGTTAATCTGTGTTTTATACAGGAATGTCTCAGCCAAGAACCTAGAAGCATAGAGAAAAATTATTTTTTCCTCCCCTACAGAGTTATGTGGGCCAACAGAGAAACTGTGCTCTCTACTTGCTAGAGGATAATGCATGCTTATTATTGATTACTGAATTCTTTTTGATGATTGAATTGTATAGATGATGCATGTTTATATCAATAGATAGATAATGCATATTATAAATAATTGGAAAAATATAATAACTATATTATTCTGATTTGTAAAATATTTTGCTCAAGTTTATGCTAAGGCATAAATCAATAGAATACAAGTGCCTTTACTGTTAAGGTCATTTAGAGAATTAAAAGTGTAAGTGTGTAAGTTTGTGTGTATATGTATGTATAAATGGGCATACACATATACTCACATGCCAACGTAAAACATTGATTTAAAGTTAAACTTTGTCCTAGCTGGTTTGGCTCAGTGGATAGAGCATTGGCCTGTGGACTGAAGGGTCCCAGGTTAGATTCCGGTCAAGGGCACATGCCTGGGTTGCGGACTAGGTCCTTGGTAGGGGGCATGCAGAGGCAGCAAATCAATGACTCTCATCATTGATGTTTCTATCTCTCTCTCTCCCTCTCCCTTCCTCTCTGAAAACAATAAAATATATTTAAAAATAAATAGTTAAACCTTAATAAAGTATATTTGTCATATGATTAACTGGTTATGCATGTATGAGTATTGAAAATATGCATGAATGAAAACCAAATGCCAACTACATGAATATACCATAGAACAATTAGCCAATTGAGAAATTATTTTTGTTCACATAGGTGTATTAAAATTATTTATAATTTTTTATTACATCATAATGCTTCATTGCATATTCAGGTTTGAGAGATTAATACCTATAGCATCCAGGCAGATAAAGTATGTGGGGGAAATGGGTCCAGTGATAGTTGTGATAAATTAGTGTGCTTGCTTATCTAAAAAAGGAAGTCACTATCAAGGACAAGGCAATTGCTACCAAGCTAAAATGAGAGCCTAGAGTTTCTAGACCTACCAGATTTTCAGAAAGAAAAGCAGGACTTTTTAGTTCTTTAGTATTTCAATTTTTAAATATTCTTAAGTAGTATGCATTGCTGGATTCAATCTGTAAGCCATGACTGATATAGTATGCCTTATCTTAATTATATAGACATATATTTAGCACATGTGCATGCACACATATATGCACACACAAAGATAACTAGTTGCTAACATAAATAAATATAATAAGCAAACCCTGTACATGCATGTAAAAATGACCTCAAAAAACAAATGCTGCTCTTCTATGACAGGTGCATGTGTAAAAGGATTTTCATTTGAAAACTTGTACAATAAATAATAAGCATGTATTATAAAGTGATGATGTGTGTCATATTATGTATAGTTTCCTGCATTTCTCTAATAAGAGTGGGCAGATTTTTGTTTCTGGGAAAGTTCTAACTTTATATACAATTCATCATTATATTTCCCATATGTGGGATAAAATGCAATAGGGCGAATAAGCAATATACAGTCTATTCCTGGCCTCCAAGGTATATGGAATATAGGTAGAAATAAGGGGATGATATTTAATATTTGAATTAATCTCATAGGGGCAAAGAAAAGAGAGTTGGAGTATATACTGAAAGAAACAAATATATATTGATGTTCGTAGGAGAGAAAAGCAGCAAGCTCTGGTTAATGTTCCACAGTATAGTGCCATTGGAATGGTGGAAGTAGAAGCCCAAGAATGTTCTAGGCTGGGTCAGCTGGTCAGAGGATATGTTTGGCTCCCAGTTATATGGCTACAGCTGGAAGAAAGCAGTGATCCCAAACATGATGCAAATTTACATACAAATCTGAGCAAAGTGATTTCCACCAGCTGGAGCTGAGGATTCGCACCCCCTGTTCTTCCATCAAGAGAATCAGGTTGATTACAGGGATAGAGAACAGCTACAAGCTCTTCTGATGCAGTCATCTGAGTAATCTAAAACCATCTCTAGGCTATGAAAAATTCACTTTAACCAAATTTCTATAGCTACAATTCATTCGAAAGGCAATTCCAGTCCTTGTATTTAATTAGAGATAACAATTGAAAGATTTTACAAAAATGTGTTTTAATTAAAGAAAAAATTAAATATTTTTTAAAAATATGTTTATTCATTTTTAGAGAGAGAGAAAGGGAGAGAGAGAAACATCAGTGTGAGAGTGAAACATCAATTGGCTGCCTCCTGCACACCCTCTACTGGGGATCAAGCTGGAAACCCAGGTATGTGCCCAACCAGGAACCAACCTGGTAACCTTTCAGTGCACAGTACAATTCCCAGCCAACTAAGCCATACTGTCCAAGGCCATAGATCTTTTTTCAATTTTGATAGGAATGTATGTTTTTAAAAAATTAAAACAAAAAATCACTAAAAAGTTGAAAGTTATACTAGTAAAGGGGATACTGCCTTAAGGAAAGGAAGCTAGAAGCACAAAGGGGGACATTATGACAAACTTTATAGAATTTATATTTTGTCTCAGAGCCCACCCACTAAGGGAGCAAATAGGCAAAGTCACCGAGGTATATAAGCCTTACACATAGCACTGGCTGGGGTTGGTGATCAGACATGACATGATGGTACTTTATTTATTCTGGACATAATAAACTGAACTGGGGGGTTTACATGCACTGGAGGAAATTCAATACAACAGCTAAAATGATTGACTAAGGAGCTAGAAGATCATAATCTGAGTAAAGTTGAGAGAACAAAGTATGTGCGGTTTAGCTCTGGGCTAATGAAAGAAAAGAAATAGCATCCTATATAATAAAAGCCTAATATGCAAATTGACCAAATGGCAGAATGACCAGTGGGTGGAGGGGGGGCGGCAAGCGGGCAGCGCCAGGCCAGCCAAGGTGGGTGCCAGCAGGCAGAGGGAGGGGACCGTGGCAGCAGTGGCAGGGTGATGGAGGCCAGACTGCGGCTTAGGCCCACTCCCCACCATCAGTCTGACATCCCCCCCGAGGGCTCCCAAACTGTGAGACGGCACAGGTCAGGTTGAGGGACCCCTCACCCAGTGCACAAATTTTCATGCACCGAGCCTCTGGTTAAACGTAACTGAATGGTACAAGCTTTAAAGCAGCAGAAGAGTTCTGGCACAAATGGATCTATGCAGGAAAAAAATGAGACAATTACACAAAGGAAAAACTGTTGACTGTAAGGAAAAGTGTTCTGAGATTAAATGACTGCTGTTGAATGGGGAACCATCAGAGAGGCAGTGATGAGGGTGTTATCTTGATGCTTGAAGCAGCTAAAATGAGACATGTTGCCGGAAAACACATTACAGAATTAATACCCCCTTGGTCCTAAGGAAATGGATGTACATCTATTTGAGGAGAAGGACTTCAGAACTGTCACACCACCAGAACGCAGGGTGAAGAGTCAGGATTTGCGTCTTTGTCCCAGAGGCATGAGTGTACTCTTGTTCAACCTAGTTTACTTTTATGTTAGTCAGCTTCCTTTCTGACTACTTCTGTGGCATACTGTGTGACTGATTTTGTTGCTATATAAAGGCTTTGCTAAATGAGATAATACATGTCACAATAAAAATTTAATGTGAGCTGATGCCTAAAGAGTTAAGGACATTACAAAGTATAATAGGGAATCAATGAATGCTGGTATTCCATATCATCAAAACAATGGGTTGAGAGATTTAGTCCAGTGATGAGAAGTATTTACAAGTACATTATAAATTATTTCAATTGATACATCTCTTTTTGAAAGAGCAATAAACACGAGGTTTCCAAGATGTCAAAGAAGGCATGCTTTGTTGTGCCTCAAACCCTGTGCTTGCCTCTGTTTTTTCCCCTGCTTTTTATTCATTCTTTCCCTTGTAATATGATTTTGTTTAAAATTTTTCAATTACAATTTACACTCAACATTATTTTGTATCGTTTTGGGTATGCGTAGTGGTTAGACAATGATATACTTTACAAAGTGTTCCCCCTGATATTTTTAGTACCTAATTGGCACTATACATAGTTATTACAATAACTAGAGGCCCAGTGCACAAAAATTTGTGCACTGGGGTGGGGGGAGGGTGGTCCCTCAGCCCGGCCTGTGCCCTCTCTCAATCTGGGACACCTCGGGGGATGACCACCTGCTGGCTTAGGCCTGCTCCCCAGGGGATTGGGCCTAAGCTAGCAATCAGACATCCCTCTGGCAGCTCCCCCTGTAGGAGTGCACTGACCACCAGGGGGGAGCTACTGCAC